>NW_006408665.1:3146005-3148734 GCF_000296735.1 Chrysochloris asiatica | reverse complement strand
AGAGACTCAAATTGTGTAACTTTGAAATATTCTTTGAATTTGGGTAGCAAAAAGAAGTCTGAAGGTGCAATATCAGGGCTGTAGGGTTTCCCAAAAAAGTTCTTTTAGGACAGGCCCCACTATCCTTCAATAATTAATAGGCATATTCCCATAATGGAATTTTTTTTTTTTTCTTGTTACATCTTTCCTTGCCTTTTTAACATAACTGCAACTTCCATTTTCTTAAACCTTTTTGTTTACTAAGCCCTCATGATCTCCCTATACCCTTTGATAAAATCTATCAAGATCACCCCTTTGGAAATATACACACACACAAAAAAAGAACACAATCACAACCTTCTGAGTTTGCCGATCTACTTTGAATTTAGTTGGCCCAGAAGTTTCCCCTAGAAGCCACTATTTTGATTGAAACTTACTCTTTGGATTGTACTGGTAAATTCAAGATACATCCCTGATTATGACTCATTCCATAAAATTGTCTTAATTACTTTAATCTTGCTTAAAAGGTTGATGGAAAGATCAAATCTTTGAACTAGGTAATATTTATTCAAACCTTTTGATACTCATCAAGTCAAAAGCTTTCTGAGGGCAAAGTATTCTCTTATAATGGAAAATACTGAACTACATGAGCTCCCACTTTAGCTGCTATTCCATCAATGGTAATTCTACTGTCTTCTTCCACCAGTTTCTGTGCTTCAGTTACAGGTTCTTTATTCATCAAGGTTGACAGTCTTCCCTTTCTTGATTCATCTTTCAGGTCTTCCTGACATTACTTAAAACACTTGGTGAATCTTAAAACTGTTGTTGTGTGTAGGGCAGTATTCCTGTAAGCTTGTTATAAAGCTTCAATGATTTGGGAAATGTCCATTTGAATTTCATTAAAAATTTGATGTTAGCCCTGATCGTCTCAAATATGCTGTTTGTTTGTTTTTCCCATGGCACAAAAGAATCCTTCTTCTCCTTCTTCTTTTTTTTTTTTTTCTAAGGTACCTAATGCAACTAACACAAGTATATTACTGAGAAAACTTTTCTGCAATCATCTATTGATCACAGAGACATGTTCAAATACATTTTATTTGAAATAAACTGTGCATATATGAATTATTAGCAAGTAGAAAGACTTGCTTACTTACCTTTGTAATAAAAAAGTTACATTTAAACAATTTACATCTATAATTATATCACATTATTCTATGATTAAAATTGATTCTATAATGGTCTGGTATTGAAGAAGGTCTGTAGGGGCTGGGGCAGATGTGATATACTAGTTGCCACACAATTCTAATGATGCCACTGATAGATAAATTTTACCACTATAAAATTTAAAAAAGAAAAGTTGGCCTAAGCGATAAGATAGTTGTTGTAAGTCACTATCAAGGCAATTTTGATTCATAGTAAACACATGTAACATGGTAGAACTGTCCCATAAGCCTATATATTTTGGGGAAGAAGATTACCTCCTCTGTGACATTGTAGGATAAGCACTGGTCTGCAAAGTAGACTTTAACTTCAAGGTCAGTGGTTCAAACCCACCAGCTGCTCCTTGGAAACCCTATACAGGGTTGCTATAAGTTGGAACCCACTCCATTGCACTTAACAACAACAGCTTCACAAAGGACTAGGAAAAAAGAATGATGTATTACATTAAGCAAATCTGCTACTAAAGACCTCTTTAAAGTATTAAAGAACGCAGATGTTACTTTGACTATTTGGTGGTGGTGATTTGTTGTGGAGTCGATTCTGACTCATAGCGACGCTGCATAGGGTTTCTAAGACTATAAATCTTTATGTGAGCAGAAAGCCACATCTTTCTTCCACAGAACAGTTGGTAGGTTTGAACTGTTGACCATCAGAGTAGCAGCCCATTTCATAACCACTACGCTACCAGAGACTAATTTAAAAATGTAAAAATCCAATAATCTGAGAGAAACTATTGTTTGCAACAATAAATACTGGGATCATATTCAGGACATGTAGAGAGTCTTTGAACAAATAATGATTTATGAGGAGTCCTGGTGTGGTGCTGTGGACTAATGCAAAGTCATTTGAACTGCAAGCTCGGTGGTTCTAGCTCACCTTGGAAACCCTATACAGGGTCACTATGCTATCAACTCGACAGCACTTAACAACAACAACATGTCGCGATGGGTCGGAACTGACTGAAGGCTTTTAACAACAACAACAAATTCACCAATTTTATCTGTAAATAAATTCATAGAAAAAAGATTAGAACATTAAATTACTGATTGCACAAACTGATCAGGGATAGGATGAGGGGTGGGATAAGAGGATTTTCATTTTCTTTTCTAAACTTATCTGTATTATTTGAATAAGACTCCAGGTCCTTCATCTGCATTCCACTCTTTCTACTTCCCCTGCTGATGTCAACACCAGGAACTCTCTGGGATATTCTTGTAGATCATATCAGGAGTCTAATAAAAGCAAAGATAATGCAAAATTATGCTTTAGACCACATGACAAAATCTTAGTTTTATTAAGCTCTGTGACCAGTGGAATAATAAGCACACTGTTCATGTCATTTGCTGCTGAATCAGCCTCCTGCTCACGGCAACAGGGTCTACAAGGAAACAAAATGCCCCTGTCCCTCTACCATCGCGTGATCACTTGTGATCCTGAGAGGTTTCATTGATTTTGCTGAAGCAGGACACCAGGCTTTTCTTCTTTAGTCTGGAAGCTCTGCTAAAACCTGCTTGGCAGCAAAGCAACAT
>NW_006408665.1:3143143-3144877 GCF_000296735.1 Chrysochloris asiatica | reverse complement strand
TTCAAATACCATCTTCCTTATTCACTGTCTAACTTTCACATCACAGCAGACTTGGGACTAGTTTTCAAAGTATGTTTTCAAAATGTGCCAGATTATAATTTTCACTGAAAGGGAGCAGGCACAATTGAAACAAAAAACAACTGAAGACAGAAATACTCAAAATATAGTGAAAGGAAAGGAAGCAAAGTAAAGTCTTAAGAGTTAGGGCCACAAGAGAAACTCAGGCCTTCTAAAAGCATTTCATTTGAGGCATTCTGTGTATAAATGAGTCCACAGCATGGTGAGGTTGGTGGTATTATTTTGGTGGTATCTGCAAGGATTCTAGAAAGGCCCATGTGTCCCATGGGCTCTACATTTCTTGTTTCTGATCCTATTGCCTGTTGTATATTGTAAACAATAGTTCTCCCACACTGTTCTTTGTTATTGATATGGATCAAATTGTGTCTCCCCTCCAAATAAAATGTGTTGAGATTCTAATCTCTACACCTCTGGATGCAATCCTCTCTAGAAATATGGTTTTCTTTGTTATGTAGTCTGAGGAGGGTGGGTTCTGAATCTAATAACTTCTGAATTATAAAAAGAGCATATTAGACAGATACACACACATATAGGGACGAACAGATGTCATGTGAGCATTCTCTACAAGCCAAGGAACCAAGGAACATTTGAGCTATTGGCAACAAATGAATCCATATGGCCAAGATCCTGATTTGAACTTTTCGGTTCCGTAACAGTGAGTATTTTTGTTTTTTATAGTCACACACTTGTTACATTTCTGTTGCAACAGCACTATAAAACTATGAAGGTAAAGACCTTTTCTTCATGACTTTAGGAATTTTCAGCCTTTCAAAGTAGGTCTTTTCTTTTATAATACAAATATTACAAAGCATGCCTCCCTTTCTTGAATGTTTCCATAATTTAAAAAATTAAAAATTCTCTTTAATCCAGATAAACTTTATATTTCCATAAAGGTAGTCCATAATTTAAGTTGTATTCAAGTTATGAGGAACCACACTTACAAGTGTCCTTATTTGGGAGGACAACTTATTGTAGAGTCCTGGTATGGCACTTGGAAACCTAACACAGGGTCTCTATGAATTGGAATCAAGCTGACAGCACTTAACAACAACAACATTGCTAGCAAAACAGACTACATTAGAATGTTATCATTATTAGATGTTCACTACCAACAGATAAAGATTTATAAAGATATTGAAAATAAAAAGGCAATAATAAGGAGCAACAAAAAGTAATGAAAGTATTCTACTTACATCAGAATCAATTTATAATAGAGTTTATTGGTATGGAACCCCATTGTAAGTTAGGAGCTATCTGTATAGATTAGCCACATTTATTTGTTGTTGTTATTAAGTGAGATTGAGTCAGTTCTGATTCATAGTAACTCTGTATAGGGTTTCCAAAGAGCAGCTGGTGTGTTTGAACCACCAATCTTGTTGTTAGCAATCTAGTGCTGATTCTACATCACCACACTTTGATTTTGAGGGGCCCTTTTTTGTTTAAGTCATAATTGACATACAGTGTTGTGTCAACATTTTACATACTCAATCCTAATAGTATATGTCTGAATAATGTATTATTGTCGTTATTAAGTGCTGTCAAGTCAATTCGGACTCATTGTTGTTGTTGTTGTTGTTAGGTCCCATCCAGTCGGTACCGACCCATAGCGACATTGTTGTTGTTGTTAAGTGCCGTTGAGTCAGTTCTGACCCATAG
>NW_006408665.1:3137037-3140034 GCF_000296735.1 Chrysochloris asiatica | reverse complement strand
TGAGGTTGGCCCAGGATTGGGCAGTATTTCGTTCTGCTGTGCATAGGGTTGCTATGTGTGGGTACCGACTCAATGGCACCTAACAACACCTAACAACAACAAACATCCATATGGCTATATAGCCACAACTTCTGATTCTTGGCTAATGTAGGGAGAAAACCTCCCACCTCCAGGAAAAAAATTGTGATCAAAAGGACAAAGAGCGGAAGCAATATAAAACCAGAGACAAAAACCACCATTTTGAAACAAAAATAAACCTGTGGCCGACTGTCCAGTCACCTTGCTACACAGGCAGTGTGTGTGCACCATAGAGGCCTCCAGCAGTGGGTGGGGTGTCCACTTGCTCAGGCTCATCTTCTAGTCACCATGTAGAGGTGTGTAGATAGATATTGAGAAGTTAGTGGGAGAAAGATTGTCTACTACTTTTGCCTCTGAAGGTCAGTTATGTATCTGCATGTGCACAGCATAATTCTCAACATATTTATGTCCTTTTATGTTGGGGTTTTACAGATTGTTCATATGGTTTGTCTGTCAGGCCAGACCAGGTTTTTTCTTGCTGTATAGGCTCAAGTAAAGGGTCCCACACAAGTTAACTTTAGGGCTGGGACCCACAGGCTGATGTCATAAACAGCCACCCAGCTCTTTCTCTCTGTGCCATGGGAAAACTATGAGCTCAACATTGGACTTTATTTTGGAGGCGGGGGACGCACCCACCCACCTGAAGGTGTCTGGGCTGGGCAAAGAAGGTGCGACAGGGATGAGAAGGAAAAAAATGTGTAGAATCTCCTGCACCTTCTTTTGCAAATGTCACTGCGCTGCTTGCTTTTAGTGCTGGTTCCCTGTGCGGGTCTGGCTGTAGCCCCGCCCTCTGACCTCCGCCTGGGCAGGGTGGCCACATAGGGAGTCCTTCCTCAAGCATTTCCTAACTCGCAGTATTTTCCTTTATATCATGATTTTTTTTCTCTTACATGTGCAAGAAACTGACACCCTGTATCTTATGTTAGCTCCAGAGCTCTGGTGTTGTTCCATGAGTGCAGCTTCTCTGGGTTTTCAATCCTTCCCCAATGGAGCATTTCCTACCTGGCTGTCTCTGCTGCCTACCAAAACCGGAACTCAAAACTAACCTACTCTGTATATAACTCAGAAGTGAGTCATAACCACAAATGTAACAAAGAAAACCCTATTCCAAAATGGGATCACGTCCACAGGTATACTGACTGCCATCCCAAGTAAATTCCCATTCATAGCTTCCCTGTATAGAGTGTTCAAGGTTTAAATCTTTACAGGAGTGGACAGCCTGATTTTCTACTGTGAAGCAGTTGGTGAGTTTAAACTACTGACCTTGTGGTTAGCAGTCCAGTGCTTACCGTACAGCACCACCAGAGCTTAGTATTCATAGGCATGGGAGTTAGAATTCTAACATATATTTTGTTGTTGTTGTTAGGTCACAGAGTCAGCTTAGACTCATACAACAGAACAAAGCACTGCCTGGTCCTACACCATTCTCCCAATCGTTAGAATGTTTGAATCATTGTTATAGCCACCGTGTCAATCTATTTCATTGGGGATCTTCCTCTTTCTCATTGATCCTCTACTTTACCAAGCATGATGTGCTTTTCCAGGGACTTGTCCCTCCATACATCATGTTCAAAGTATGTAAGATGATGTTTCACTGTCTTCGCTACCAAGGAGCATTCTGGTTGTACTTCTTCCAAGACAGATTTGTTTGTTCTTCTGGAAGCCCATGGTACTCTCCATATTTTTTGCCAACACCACAATTTAAATGCTTCATTTTTTCTCTGATCTTCTTTATTATAAAGCTTTCACATGCATAGGAAGTGACTAAAAAGACCATGACTTGGGTAAGGCACACCTTAGTCCTTAAAGTGACATCTTTGTTCTTTAACACATATTTTGGAGGGACAGAATGCAATCTATAACAGTTGTGAAGATGGATTCAGAGTGAAAGTATCAATATGAGCTCATCATTTCTAAAATGTGTATCTGTATGCATCATATATGTACACATTTGTATGCATGTCTACATCAACGTTGTTGTTAAGTGAGGTAGAATCGGTTCCGACCTATAGCAACTCTGTATAGGGTTTTCAAGGAGTGACTGGTGAGCTTGAACTGCTGACCTTGTGATTCAAATGACTTTGCAGTCCAGTGCATTAACCCACAGCGCCACACCAGGACTCAATATCACATTAGAACTCTGTATCAATATGGATGCATATATTTCATAGCTTTGCCTGTTGAAGGGCAAGAAGCAAGTAACAATGAATACACCTAGTGGCTGGAACATGGTTCCTAATACCATGTCCTCTACATGGGCCCAGGACATGTTGGAAGAAGAGCTGACTCTAAGACTGAGATAGGGAAGATACATAAGGAATCTGAAACATATTGTTATGTCAATCAGTAAGGAAGTTTTCAAAAAATTATGGGAGCATGCCACAAGGGTACAGAATCAGCTTGACAGTGCCCCCACTGGACAAATCTGGGACAATTTCAGCATCAAAATAATTAAGTACAGTAGTGAATTACAACCCAATAAAATGGGAATTCATAAATCAACTGGTAAATGTGGAGGGAATGCTGCAGTTAAAAATCATTTTGTAACATCATGGTAAAGATTGGATCAGGCATTGGCTGCTAAATTTAGGGAGAAATTTTGGCAAGAAGCATGATATTTTCATGTCTTAACAGGTCTACTTGCTGGCTTCTTACTAACTGCAAGAGAGAACTAAGATACTAACATAGTGTTGTAATCTTGTAATCACTGTGATCAAGTATCAAAAACACTAACAAAGATGAGCAGATAGACATTATATGCAGATAGGCATGGTACTCTAAAACAAGCATGGTACTCTAAGAAGAACACAATACCGTCCATGCTGAAGGCTGAGAATAACAAACTTTAATCTAATCGCAAGGAAATCTCAGACAGACCCTAGAGGATGAATGTTCCAGTAAACTTTTTTTTTTTTTTTT
>NW_006408665.1:3136257-3136807 GCF_000296735.1 Chrysochloris asiatica | reverse complement strand
TGTAATGTCTGTTTCTAGACTGTATCCAATACTGGATGGGAAAAGGCATATAGCACAGCATGAGGTTAACTGACAAAATTGAAATATGGACAGTAAATTAATGCATTGTATCAATGTCACTTTATGAAATTGATAATTGTATGTACTTACGTGAGAAAATGTTATACTCTTAGGTTATATAATTCACTGAACACTAAAATACTAGGAGTAAAAGACGATGATACACTAATCTTACCTGAAAATTATACAGGAAAAATTTAAACGAGATATGGGTATGTGTGAATAGGTAGATTGTTGTTGTTGTTAAGTGTGGCCGAGTTGGTTCTGACTCCTAGCAACACTGTGTTGGGTTTCTGACAAGCGACTGGTGAGTTTGAACTGCCAACCCAACCTTGTAGTCCAGTGCTGATCCTACAGTGCAACACACTCACAACACAACACACAAAATACAGCACACACTGCACACACACCAGACACTCCCCCCAAACATACAGAGACACAGACAGACACACACACAACACTCAAAACACAACACACAAAATACAAAATG
>NW_006408665.1:3112297-3134348 GCF_000296735.1 Chrysochloris asiatica | reverse complement strand
CTGGAGAAGCATATCATGCTGGGTAAGGTGGAGGGTCAGAGAAAAAGAGGAAGATGCCTAACGAGATGGATCAGCCAGGTGGCATCATTGATGGAGTCAAGTGTGGCAGTGGTAGTGAGGTTGGCCCAGGATCTGACATTGTTTCGTTCTGCTGTGCGTGGGGTCACTATGAGTTGGTTCTGACTCAATGGCACCTGACAACAACAACAACATTCCTTGTATTATTGTCATTTTTGTTACTTCTCATAAGTTTGAAAAACTTTTTTTAAAAAATATAGAAAAGCATACCTAACACAAGATCTGACCTGTAGTCCTAGCTCTGTCCACCCCCTTCCCCCACCCGCATCCAATGCACCAGCCTCCTGACAGGTCAGGAACCTATAGGTTGTTTCCCATACAGGAGTCAGAAGCTCAATTTCAAAATGGAATCAGTTCAGTTCTAGAAAAAATATGTCTTCCCCCCTCTTTATTTCATTGGTCTAATGCTATAAGACAGCTACACTGACCTCCCTGTCCCCATCTCAGGTCTTTGCACATGTTTCCGGGCTCTTACACTTCCTTTATTTCCTGGAAATATAGTTCTGATCAAAAGTCACCAAATTGAGAGGTTTTTGCCTACCATTGTTATTATTGTTGTTAAGTGCCGTCGAGTCGGTTCCCACTCATAGCAACCCTGTATAGGATTTCCGAGGAGCCAACAGGTGAGTTTGAATCACCTGTAGTTCATTATTGTTGTTGTTAAGTACTCTGGAGTCGGTTCCGACTCAGTGACACTGGACAGGGTTTCCGAGGCTAAAAATCTTTACAGGAGCAGAAAACCTCATCTTTCTCCTGCGGAACAGCTGGTAGTTTCAAACTGCCGACCTTGAGGTTAGCAGCCCGATTCATAACTACTACTCTACCAAAGCTCCTTACCTTGTGGTTCATAGTCTAGTGTTTATCCTACAGTGCCACATCAGGAGTCCTTGCCTACCATAGTAAAATCCTTTAGCCTCTTATTTTGCTATATTGCTGCTCTCCCTAGCACATTCTTCCTGGAGTATATGTTGTGTATGTTCTGTATAAACACACACACATACTTGTTTTTGTTGTTAGAAAGTCATAGAGTTGATCCTAGACTTATAGTGACCAAATGCACAACTGAACAAAATGCCACCTGTTTCTGCCCCATCCCCATGGTTAGTTGCTGACCAGATCACTATAGGTGATAGGATATTCATTGGTTGATTTTTGGAAGTAGAAAACTTTTCTTAGCCCATCTTAGTCTGGAAACCCAGCTAAACTTGTTCAGTATCACAGCAACACACAAACTTTTACAACCAAACAGTGGTTGTTGTTGTTGTTGTTAAGTGCCATCGAGTCGGTTCCGACCCATAGCGAGCATAAAGGTGCATTGTTGGGGTTCAAACACAGCCTCCTGCATGGAAAGTGAGGTGTCTACCACTCTCTGCATGTTCTCTTGTTCTTTCTTTCTCTTTCTCTCTTTCTCTCTCTCTCCCTCTCTCTCTGTTTCTCTCTCATTCACACACACACAGAGTAAATTAGTATCATAGAAAGAAGATAAGACCTAGATTCAAGGCCCAACTCTGCAACCTACTTAAGTTTAAGTAAGTCAATTAGTGCACATGTGTACTTGTTATGTGTGTATGCATCTATTTGTTTCCTTCCTGTCTCCCCACAAAATCCTGTAAACTCTTTGAAGTTAAATGCCTTGTACTTTCACATCTGTGATCTCAACATCCTGGATAGTGCAGGGCACAGAGTAAGAGGTCAATAGCTATTTGGTGAATGAAGTGATAGTATCATTGTGCTAACTGGGTGAGTACAGATACAAAGTCCCTGATACACAGCAAATGTTATTTCTTGTTCCTCACTCACCTTTCTTTGCATAAAGGATTTGCTTTTTTAAGCCTGGGACCTTAAAACTAAAGTTAGGGAATTCAGTAAAAGTGTGCAAAGATTCTTTGCCTCTAGCTCTTTGTGACTAATCAACTCTGCTTCAAGGATCTTGAGGAGCTATTTTTCTTCCAACTATATAGCTTTTCCATTTAAAATGATAATCCCAGGTCTCATTTTGTATTTCTCACATAAAATTATGTGAAGGTCACCTACTTAGCACTCTTCAGTTCAGGCAAAATGCATTTGGGAGCAGTAAATAAGGCAATATAAAAGTGAAGATGAATTAATGTTATTTGTATTCTGTAAAGATGTGTTGGAGGAATAAGGTAAGAAAAATGTGTTTCCCAAGAAGGAATGTTTCATGAATGGCTTAAGACTACCCCCTGGCTCCCCAGATCACCAACCAGGATTACAAATTCACTTCTTCCCGAAAGGATCTGAGTAGGCAAGTAGGCAGATAGAGATGATAAGGATATGTCAGAAGCACTTACAAAATAGGTGCACAAATTTGAGGAAAACTTGAAACATTATGCAAGCATATGTCATCCAAGTGATAATTAGTAGAAAAATAAGAATTTGATTGACTTGTTATGCTTAGTTTACAGTTTAATATTGTTTAAATTTTTAATTAAGAGATAGAGAGGCATTTTGATCTTTTCTAGATTTTGACTTCTGAAGAGTCCTTTGGAGATGCAAAGTTTATGTACTTGGCTGCTAACCAAAATGTTGGCAGTTGTAGTTTATCCAGCAGTGATTTGGAAGAAAGGCTTGATAATCTCCTTCTAAAAAATCAGCCACTGGAAACTCTGGAGAGCATAGTTCTACTCTGACACACATGGACTTGCTGTGAGTTGGACACAATGTCAGTTCGTTTTTTCAAAGACTTCCAAAGGTAGCCATTGGGCCCTTTTTTAGATGACCATTCAGCTCATCTGTCTTCCACTGTCAAAACCTACCTTTCCCAGTAATGTCTTCCCTTGGGACCAATGAAGTATCTTTAGGATTTCTTGGAACTTCTAGCAATGAAATTTTGTCTCAATATTACTTCAAAAATATAATTCAAAGTAAAAATATCTGTAATAGTTAGGGTTGTGTGTCATCTTGACTAGGCCAGGATTTCCAGAGATTAAGCAGTTGGGATGTGCTTATTCCCATGGTGATAAAACCTAATACAGGCATAGTTATCATTATGATGTTTGGCTATGAGCAGTCAATCAATTGAAAGGATCTTTCCTTGGGGCTGTGGCCCACCCCCAATATAATGGACATGCAGGAAAGTCTCTCTCTCTCTTGTGTTGGGGAATGGAGATGCTACGATTGTAAGCCATTCCTTGATATATATATAAGTTTATATACATATATATGTTTCACTGGTTTTGCTTCTCTAGAAAACACTACCTAAGACAATATCCAACTCTTGTAACTTCTAGTTTATTACCCTCTCTCCCCTGGTCACAACTGATAAAGAATACCGCTAACATTTTATTTCCTTGGAAAAACACACTTATCTTGCGTTGACACCCTTGGTGTAATGCTCTATGTGCTGAAATTTAACCACAGGTATTATAAACAAAACAATATACTCAATGTGAGGGGGAAGGTAGAGTTCCCATTGAATAGTTTTCATCTTGTCTAGACTGGTCTCGTGAAAAGAGATGGGATAAGATTCTTATAATTCAATAGTGAGTAATTGTTATCATGGCTAATTGTGACTGTCACAACTGTAAAAGTAGAAGTTTTGTAATAAAAATGGGGGAGTAGTTAAACTTACAGTCCAGGAACAGAGGACCCTAGGACCATCAAGGGAGAAGAGCATGAGCAGAATGTGGGACTCTATCCAGAGAAGCAGCGATACCAGAGACAAGGCAGAGATGAAGACATGGAGAGAGAGAACAGCTGAGGACTCTAGACTCATGGAAAGAGAAAGACTGAGTGCTGGTGGCCAGGAGGCAGGCTTGCAGTATGTGCCCTTTGGTTATTTAAGTGATTATATATTCCTGAGTGTTTTTGTGTACATTTGTCCCCTCCCCCCAAAAAAACAGAGGGAATAGAAGCAAATACTGTTGAATTATGATGCATGGAGAAGACTGTAATCATTGCAACAAAACTATGGTATAAAACCAATGTTCTCCCACATAAACTATCACTCAGTTCACAATAAAAACTTTAAAAAAAACACAATATACTCAAGTGGAATTGCATCAACAATGCAAGACTGAACCACCTCAGCATCTTTCAGAGAACATTATACTAATTCATAGTCCAGGGTAATAAATATAATTTCCAAGTCATTAAAAATCTAACAGAAATAAATTTAACAAAGATCTTGAGCTACTAATGTCCATGATTCTAGGATTTAACTTTTAATCTTTTTATAATAGAATATGTTAATGCAATTAATTTGGATTACCCTTGATCTTGTTTTCCATTCTCAACCCAAATTTACCTGGGTTTTTCACATCATTTAATACTACTGAGTTTTTTCACTTTGCTTGTCATGAAATTAATTTAGTAGATCATAGCAAGTATCTTATTAATTTAATAGAATAATATATATCAGAGGATAGCTAAAGAAAGGGAAATTTTTCATGTAAATTTTGTTTCATCAATATGCAAATATGTGTGGTATTTATGTGTATAAGCTATACTATAAGGAGCACTTGTTACTGTGAATTACAGTAAAAAAAAATGAAAGCTATCAATTTTATATATGCACTTTCATAAGTACCAGAGATGCATCATAACATTATACAATTTAATCCTTCGATTTATTTCTTCACTCTCTCTGAACTAATTTCAAGCTAGGCATTTAAATATTTTAACGGTCGTCAAGAAAAAAAATGTGACTTACTAGAAATGAAATATGTTTCTGACGTCTTGAAAATCTAATCTCAAAGTTTAAGCTCAAAGGCTGAAAAGAAATTCTCATTTACCTTAAATAAACTTTTAAAGTAGTGCTTAGGATGGCTAGGCTCCATTAGCATTTTGACTAATCTGGAAACTTTATTAGAATGCAATGTAGGCATATTTGTTAGGACTTTAAAATCTAAAAGGGGGCCTTTCCAGGACTTATTTCATGATGACAACAATCATTACAAACCATCAGTGATAGAGATGACATTTTGCATTTTGATGGGTGATGTCCAAAAAGAATACTTGGTAGATAGCCTCACTCCACTCTGGAATTTTCTGTGCCTGTCTGTGTATGACTACATAAAATGCCAATCTGGTAGAGGGAGAGCAACTCAGATAAACTATGTTGTTATTAGCCCAGAATAATATCCCAGCTTGGGAGTTATTTTAGAATTAGAATGGAAAACCTAGAAAACTGCTAATATAGATTTATCCTGGAGATATACTGAGAGCACAGATGATCAGGGGAATTTCTTAAGATCCACTACGATGGCCCCAGACTTCTGAAGTAACACTTTACATTGGGGGTCATCACATGTGTCATTCTGGAACTCTAGTGTTCTGACTGTGGCCAGACAGCCTATCTTATCCCCTGTTAACTAGTGTACCATTATTTGCAGTGTTTTGGAACTGGCAAATCTATTCCTATCTGACACCAAGGAATCTTGATATTGAATGACCCCTTTTTTGTATAGAAAATTGGCAAGGAATGCGACATCTAAATAAGAACTGAACAGTTTGATGGAAACTTCTGCATCTTGATTTAATGCTTTTGAAAAAAAGTCTTGGTGTAAAAATTCATCTATTCCATCAATAAGAATATTTGAAATTCATTGACCAGCCTCTAGAAACCTTGACAAGTCATTTTCAAAATGGCACAAGCTATAAATGAAAAATGTTTTTGCTGGGAAGAAGTCCAGAAAAGCAATGCATCCCTCAGATTTATGTCACAGCATCTTGATATTTCTGTTCTCATTCTTTCTTACCATGCATAAGTTTAAAAGCTAAGCTCCAAGTCCAGACTCCATAAATAAGTTTTCAATAGTGAGACACCTGTGAGACAAGAAGGTGTAAATATTAGATTATTGACATCAGCCTCAAATAAAATTTTTCACTATCTTCCATGCCCCTTTCCTTAGATATGATCATCAAACAACAAAGTATACCCACTGCCATTGAGCCAGTTACAGCTCATGATAACCCATGGAGGACAGTTCCATATGGTTTCCTTAGTTGCAACCTTTACAAAAGCACATTGCCATAGTGCTGCTGGGTGCATTTTTTTTTAATGTTTTATTGTGAATTATATGATACTTTACATGAGAGAACTTTAGTTTTACATTCATTCTATCGTATATCATTTCATTGCTATGGTTCCAATCCCCTCCATGCATCATCTGCCCCCACCAGTCTTCAGCACACAGTCCCTCTCTCTCTCTGGATCCAAAGTCCCCAGCCGCTTCATTACTCCACATCATCGTCTCAGGCCTTGCTGCTTCTCTGGGTAGGGTCCCACTCTCGGCTCTTCTCTGTTGATGGTCCTAGAGACCTCCGCTTTTAGACTGGAGAGTTAATCACTCCCCTCCTTGCTATAAAATGTCTACCTTTACATTTCCAACCTTCACAATCAGTCCTGATAACAATTATTCACTATTGTATCACAAGTGTGCCGGGTGCATTTTAACAAGCCTTTAGGATAACAGTTAAGCAGCTCTGGGAGCATAGTGATTACGAATCAGGCTGCTAACCTCAGGGTCAGAAGTTTGAAACTACCATCTGTTCCATGGGAGAAAGATGAGGCTTTCTGCTCCTGTAAAGATTAATGGCCTCGGAAACCCTGTACAGGGTCACTATGAGTCAGAATCAACTCCACAGCATATAACAACAGCAACGAGGATAATGGTTGACTGCAAACTGTTTGTACCCAGGGACTTAGTAAATATGGGAACTTAAAAACCCACCACTATCTACTCTACTCTACTCTATAGGACAGCGTAGACTTGCCCCTTAAGTTTCCCAAGGCTGTAAATGTTTATGGGAGCAGACAGCCTTATCTTTCTCCGTTGAAATGGCTGATGGATTTCAAGCACTGGTCTTTTGGTTGGCAACACAATGCTTAACTCACAGTGCCATTAGGTTACCAACATATGTGAATTGTTGTTGTTAAGTGCCAACAAATCAGTTCCAACTCATAGCAACCCTTTATAGGGTTTTTGAGGAATGGCAGCTGGCGGGTTTGAACTGCCTACCTTGTGGTTCAACCCAACTTTGAGGTTGAGTGCTTACCCTACTGCACCATACCAGGACTCCAAATTAGAATAGGACATAGGACCTGTTAACTTCAGGTCATTCCACTGTTATAGTGTTCAAAAGAAAACCCAGCTGAAAAGGTAATAAAGAATATTTATTTGTTGTTCTTAGGTGCCATTGAGTCAGTACCGACTCATAGCAGTCTTATGAACAACAGAATGAAACACTGCCTGGTCCTGCACCAACCTCACAATTATTATTACACTGAGCCCAATGCTGTTGCCACAGTGCCAATATATTTCAATAGGGGTCTTAATCTTATTTTGCTGACCCTGCACTTTATCAACCAAGATGTCCTTCTCCTGGCACTGATCCCTCCTGATAATATGTCCAAAATATGAGAGATGAAGTCTCACAGTCATGACTTCTAAGAAACATTCTGGTTGTACTTATTCCAACACAGCTTTGTTTGTTCTTCCAGCAGGCCATGGTACTTTTATGTTCTTCTCCAATACCATAACTCAAATGCATCATTTCTTTTATCTTCCTTATTCATTGTCTAACTTCTACATGCATATGAGGCTATGGAAAATACCATGGTTTGTGTCAGGTGAAACCTTGGTTCCTCAAACTGGCATCTTTGTTCTTCAACACTTTAAAGAGATCTTGTGCAGCAGATTGGCCCAATGCACTACATCAATTGATTATCTGAGTGCTGCTTCCATGAGTGTTAATAGTGGATCCAAGAAAAATTGAAGTCTTGAACAACTTCAACCTTTTCTCCATTTATCTTGATGTTATTTATGGGTGAGCATTTTTGTCTTCTTTATGTTGAGGTGCAATAAAGAGTATAGAGCATGTATTTACTAGTAAACAGAATAATGGTCTCTCCCTAAATAGTTTATATTTCAGTGCCTTGAATCTATGAAAATGTTTACTTTACATGGCAAAAGGGACTTTACAGAAGTGGTTACAGGAATAAGTTTGAGATGGAGAAACAACAAAACATGTGAGAGCTGGAACTGGGTAAGACTGTTGGAAAAGGAAAATTCAAATATTTTCCACTAAAATAAGCAAAAAAAAAAATGGTAAGACCACACCCTATCAAAGGCCTGGAAAGACAAGTGGGCTGAGATAATTAAAAGGGTCTTTTTACATATGAGGGATGCAGGAGAAGTCTGAGACAGATGTTGTAAGAATGAAAGGAGGGGTCAAAAAGGAGAAAAGATGCTATGTTGCTGGCTTTCAAAAGAGAGGAAGGGACCTGTGGTGCCTTGAATTTACTAGATATTGCTTTTCTATCCAAAGTCTTCTTAATTCCATCCAGTAATTGGATGGAACATGGAAATATGGTGTATAGGACTCTAAGTCTGGGATTGGTTAGTTTTGCTCTCCAGCTAGATTTAAAAGGAGCCATCATAGAAACAGAGACAGGAAATGTCAGGACCAGCAATAAGGAAGAGCATGAGTAGAGCATGAAATCCCTACAAAGAAAAGTGATGACAAGAGAGATAATAGCAGAGATGGTGTCATGGAAAGACAGACTAGCAGCAGTCTCTGTGCCCATGGACTGAGTAAAGCTGAGTAAAGAGACTAGTGTGAAGAATGTTCCATTTGGGCATTTATGGTCTGACTAAAAGAGCTCTGCCTCAGTAGTGCAGAGACCAATGGACCACATGGCTAAGAGGCCAAAAACAAGAGTGAGGCATGCTGGCAGCATGGCTGATAAGAGGCGCTCCTGACTAAAGAATTGCTGCATCCTGAATTGTTTCTGATGCTGAATCAGACCCTGTTCACTTACTTAATAAACCATATCATTATGAGTATTGTTATGACTTTTGTGTGGCTATTGCAGTGGATTATCAAACCCAGATGTGAAGCAGAGAGTCCTGTGGGAAGGATGGTTGGTGTCAGAAGGTAGAGAAGGCAATAACATGGAAGCATATCTGACATACTTCATAGGAATTGGCCTTGGACTGATTTTGAATTTGATTCTCTTTTCTTCAATCCCAATACACATTCCAACAACATTCTTGTGGAGTCAGGAGACATCAGACATGATCCCTGCCACATGATTTTTGCAAGGCCGTAAGCCAAGGAATGTAAGCAAGGAAATAGATTCTTCCTAGAACCTCCAAAAGGAAAACATCACTGAAGACACCTTTAGCTCAATGAAACTGATTTTGACTTGCAGAACTATATGGAAATAGGTTGTATTGATTTGTCATTGTTGTTGGTAAATACCCTCAAGTTAGTTTAGACTCATAGCAACCCTGTATAGGATTTCCAAGGAGCAATTGGAGAGTTTGGACTGTCGACCTTGCGGTTCAAACCTACTTTGTAGTCCACTGCTTTATTCTGTAGTGCCACACCAGGAATGGTTTTAGGTAACTACATTTGTTATAATTTGTTATCACAGCAAAAAAAAAAAAAAAAAAAGATTATTAATTCTCAACAAAATCATACCGACAGAATTCAACAACACATCAAAAAAATAATAATAATACATCATGAGCATGTGGGATTCATATCAGGGATGCAAGGATGGTTCAATATTAGAAAAACAGTCAACATAACCAACCATATAAAGTAAAAAATAAAAAGAACTACATATCATATTGATTGATGTAGAAAAGGCATTTGATAAAATTCAACACCCATTCTTGAAAAAACAATCAACAAAGCCAAATTCAAAAGAATCAAAAGGAAATTCCTCAACATAACTAAAAGCATATATACAAAACCAACAGCTAACATGACTCTCAATAGAGAGAAACTGAAAGCATTCCTTTTGCAAACAAGAACCAGACAAGTGTGCCCTTTATCACTACTCCTACTTAATATTGTGTTGGAAGTCTTAGCTAGAGCTATAAGGCAAGATAGATAAATTAAAGGCATCCAAATTGGCAAAGAAGATGTAAAACTCTCTCAGTTTGCAGATGATATGATAATATACATAGAAAATCCCAAAATTCATCAAAAAAAAAAAAAAATTACTGAAACTCATTAGAAGATTCAGCAAAATGTCCGGGTACAAGTTCAATTCACAAAAATCAGTTGGATTCCTCTATACTAATAAAGGGAGTCCTGGTGTGGTGATGTGGATTAATGTGCTGGACTGCAATGTTGGTTTAAACAACAAGATTGGTGGTTCAAGCTCACCAGTGGCTCCTTGGAAACCCTATACAGGGTCACTAAATGTTGGAACCAACTCAAAAGCACTAAAAAACAATATACTAATAAAGGCAACTTTGAAGAGGAAATTGGGGTGGTGGGGGATTCCATTTACAATAGCCACTCAAAGGAGGATATACTTAGAAATATACCTAGCCTGAGATACAAAAGACCTATACAAAGAAAACTACAAAACACTACCACAAGAAACCAAGAGATTTACAAAAATGGAAGAATATACCATGCTTGTGGATAGGAAGACTTAATATTGTGAAATTGTGAATACTCCCCAAAGCAATTTACAGATATAACACAATCCCAATCCACATTCCAACAACATTCTTTAAAGGATGAAAAAAAAAAAAAAAATCATGAACCTTATTTTGAAAGGAACAAGACATCAGATAGGCAAAACACTGCTTAAGAAGAACAAAGTTGAAATCCTCTCACTCCCAGATTTCAAAATTTACTACACAGACCCAGTGGTCAAAACAGCCTGGAACTGGTACAATGAAAGATACATAGATCAATGGAACAGAATTTAGAATACAGAAGTAAATCCGTCCATACACAGTCAATTGATTGTTGACAAAGGACCGAAGCACAATAAATGGAGAAAAGATAGTCTTCAACATATGGTGCTGGCAAATCTGGAAATTGGTTTACAAAATAATGAAACAAGACCTATATCTCACACCATATAGAAAAACAAACTTAACCTGGATTAAAGGCCTAAATGTAAAACCTAGATCTATAAGGATCATCAATGAAAAAACTAGGGACAAACTTAGGGGCTTTAATACATGGCATATATAGACTACCAAACATTGCAAAAGACATACAAACAATAGAAGACAAAATAGATGAGTTGGACTTAGTAAAACTTAAAAACTTATGTGCATCAAAAGATTTCACCAAAGGAGTAAAAAGGAAGCCCACAGACTGAGAAAAAAATTTTATAACAATGTGTCAGACAAGGGAATAATCTCTAAAATTTATAGAAAACTATTATACCTTTATAAGAAAAAAACAAACAACTCAATTGAACAATGGGCACAGAACATGAACAGACACTTCTCCATGGAAGACATTCAGACAGCCAACAAGCATATGAAGAAATATTCATGATCGTTAGCCATTAGAGAGATGTAAATCAAACAACAATGAGATATCATCTCACACCAGCATTAACAATGAAGTTCAAGAAAACAGAAAACAGCAAATTTTGGTGAGACTGGGACCCTTCTACATAGCTGATGAGACTGTAAAATGGTTCAACCACTCTGGAAAACAGTATGAGTCTTCCTCAGAAAGTTGGAAATATAAATACCTTATGACCCAGCAATCCCTCTACTTGGTATATATCCACAAGAAATATGAGACAGGACATGAATAAATACATGCAAACCGATGTTCTTTGCAGCACTATTCTCAATAGCAAAAAGATGGAGACAGTATAAGTGCCCATCAATGGAAGAATGGATAAACAAGCTGGTACATAAAAACGATGGAATATTATACTAATTTAAAGAATAATGATGAATCTGCCAAACACCTCATAACATGGAAGAACCTAGAGGCCATTATGCTGAGTGAAACTAGTCAATCACAAAAGGACAAATATTGCATAAGACCATTATTGTAACCACTTGAGAAAAGATTTCCACACTAAAAAAAAAATTCTTGGATGGCTACTAGGGGTGGTAGGGAGGGGAGAATTCTTCACATCTTAGAGGGTAGATGCATGTTAACTTGAGTGATGGGAGGGCAATATACAAGGAGAGAGAGGGCAACACACATGCAGAGGGAGGGTGGTAGATGAACAATGAAGATAGGGGAAGACTTAGGAAGGTATGTATAGCCTGCATGGGATAGAGATAAATAATGATTCACACACATGCTTGAAACAACAGTGTTCTATGATACATGATTCAAGACATAGTCTGAATGGATAAAGGAGGGGGGAAAATGGTTAGGTGCTTGACTGTCTTATAAATATTGCTTTACCCTGCTTATTATTGTAAAATAGACATTCAAGTGTGATAAAAATGAATATTAGTATTTATGATTACACAAAACTTATAACCCCATCTTCAGTCTATAACCAATAGGATTTGCTAAAAGGGGAATTAGAATCTGTTCAGGGAAATAGGCTTCTTGTTAAGTCTTTGTAGAATACGGGGCCTTAGGTGAAATCCTGAGCTCCACCCAGAACCTTCTGAGTTGGGCCGTTCCCACTTGAAAAACAGGCAGACCAACCCAGAACTACTGGGAGAACAGAAAAATCATATTGAAAGAAAAACCTGCAGAAAAAAAGCAGACTGTTTGGCTCTTAGAATATCAAGCAAACTGTTTGCTTTGGATATACCAAGGCAAGAAAAGTCAGTCCATAAAGGAAAACCCCCTCTTAGGACTGAAACGTAGATGGAACCCACGAGTAGTCTCGTGTGCTCACTGGTGACCACCCTGGTCTACTTGTGAGTAGAATTAGGATAAATACAGCAATGAAGACGGGCTGAGTTTTACCACGTTCTATTGATAGCTGTTGACCTTGAGATGAGAAAGAGAAGAGGAAGACCTGATTGGTCTGAAGTTTAGGGAGATATGTGAACTCCTGAGCCCATGAACACTGACCTAGCCACTGGGGACTAGAGCTAAGAGTGAAGCTGCTAGCTGGTCTGAAGTGCAAAGAGGCATATATGAACTCCCAAACTTGCAGCTAGTACCCATTTGACCTACCTTGGATGGCTAGCTAACTAGAACTCAACCAGATGAAAATAAAGATGCTTTATTTTCATAGTGTGAGCAAGTGTAAGTTGCTACAATTTGATGAACTGGACCTTTACTTATGGATGTAGTTGCTTGAAATTCCAATGGGAATGGAATATTTTTTAATATCAAGGAAAAAACTTGTTTCCTCAGTGCACTTGGTGATAAGGACAGGCAATCTAGATGCTGGCTCTCAAAAATGTGGGGCTTTATAGCTTTATAGACACGAATTGGCTGGCTTACAAGCTTTCATGAGTGTGCTTAGTTTCAGAATGAGGGGTAAGGTAGAATCCCCACTGAATAGTTTTCCTCTTCTATGGATGAACCTGGAAAGAGGTGAAAGGGGGTAGGTACTGATGCTGATAGGATTTTATGGTTCAATTGTGAGTAATTGTTAGCAGAATTAGTTGTGATTGCCTCAACTGTAATTGAAGAAAATGTATAACTAAAAGGAGGGAGTAGCTAATCTGTCATTTCAGAAACAGATGGTTCCAGAACCATCAAGAAAGAAGAGCATGAGTGGAGCATAAGATCCTACCTAGAAAAGCAAGGACAGCAGAGATGGTGGCAGAGGTAATGACATGGAGAGATAGAGCAGCTGTGGGCTGTAGGACTATAGACTGAGTAAGGCTGTGTGCCTTTAGCCAAGAGGCTAGCTTAAAAAGCATGCCCTTAAGACATTAAATGAATACATATTTTTTGTGTTATATGTTGTATATACATCAAATACTTTTGCTTTGTTCGTTGGTGAAATGTAAGATGTAAAAGGAAAACCACAGGGAGGACGTTGGATAATTTTTGCTGCAGGAAGGGGTTGTAATCATTGAGATGAAACAAAGCATAATTTGTTGAATGTAAAGCTGATTTTCTTGTCTGCTAACCTTCATTCAATTCACAACAAAAAGTTAAAAAAATAAGACATTTTTAAGAAAATGAAAAGACAATCTATAAGAAAAGAGAGAAAGTAAAAAAGAAGTGATTACCTTTAACAAGCTCCTGGTGTGGCGCCACAGGATAAGCACTCCACCTCAAGGTCATTTTGAACCACTGCTCCTTGGAAACCCTATACAAGGTCGCTATGAGTCAGAACTGATTCGACAGTACTTACCAACAACAAATAAATAAAGGAAAATGAAGATGAGGATGAATCATATTTAATTTTGGATTCAAGTTTTTGATTAATAGAACACCCACAGCATTCCAACTCTCTCTTCATTATATTCTTCACTTGTTACTCATTTAGTAGCAGGAAAGGAAATTGATGTATTTCTTTTTCACCAAAACAATTAGAAAAATTTCATGATTGGAAAATTTTTGATACAACAACTCATAAAAAGCACAATTTTTAGAGAGGTAAATATATGTAAGGAGCTATATAAACACAGATATGACTGTCTAGTAGAACTTAATAAGCTATAGACATTTATAAATAAACCAGTCTTCCATTAATATTGTCTTAGTTTCTAGGATGTCTCCTATTCATCTCTGCTTACCTTGGTTTTTATAGTTTAGAAAAGAGTGGGGGGGTTGGGATTTATTTCGTTTCTCTTTCTTGCTATTTTTACCTCCATGAGTACTGGTGTAGTGTTTCAGGTTAATATTCCATGTTGAATATTAGCATTTTACTTTGGGTTGAATCAGATTATTCCACTGAAACAAAATCAACCACATTTCAACAAAGTAATTTTGTTTTCTGTTTTAAATTTAAACTTGGAAAAATATTTTCTCCACCATTAAAACTTTAAGAACAAATTTATGCTGTCAAAGAAAAAAAAGTATTCTCCAAACTCTATTTGTTCCTTCTTATGTTAGGATTGGAGTCCTGGTGTGGTGCTACAAAATAATGCAAGGTCAGTTTGAACTGTAAGGTCAATGGTTCAAACCCACCAGCCTCTCCTTGGAAACCCTATACAGGGTCACTATGGTTCGGAATGACTCGATGGCAATCAATAACAACAGTGTTAGAATATGGAGTCCAATTGTGGAGCTTGTAGGATAAGCACTGGACGGCTAGCTAAAAGTCCAGCGGTTCAAATCCAGCAGTTCCTCTGAAACCCTATACAGAGACGCTATGAATCAGAATCAACTCATTGGCACTTAACAACGTGCTAGAATTTATCGCTGAATAAATTAGTCCTTCTTAATGTCTTAGGGCACCTGATGGCATAATGGTTAAGTGCTTAACTGCCAAGCAAAAGTTCAATGGTTCTAATCCACCAGCGGCTCCACAGGAGAAAGATGTGACATTCTTCTTCCATAAAACTGTGCAGCCTTAGAAACCTTATGCAGCAGTTCTGCTCTGTCCTATAAGGGTTGCTATGAATAAGAATCAGTTACTCAGCAATTCATTTAGTTTTGTTTCTTTTTTTTTAAATGTCTAAAATACTTGTATCACAGTGTATAAATGCTACTGATTCATATCATCTATGTTGTATTCATGAGGAGGAAAGCAAATGTCAAATTTTCTAGTTTTATTTTTCTGTAGTAATATTGACACAATAGATATATTGCTTCAAGTTCAGTAAACACAATTACAACATATATAAGAGATAGCCTGAGAAATCCCATTTGCATAACAATATGAAAGTCAGATCCATAGAATTCAAGAGCTTGAAACAGGACCCTATTCTGGCTGGACATTTCTATTTTACAGTTGAGACTTGGTCCCAGAGTAAAATGCAACCCAAAGTACAGAAAGTTCACACAGACAGTATTTGCCCTAAAAACTTGCAAATAAAAATATACCACACAGAAAATTGGCAGAGAAATGAGAATCAACCTCTCAGAGAAAGGTCAAGAGATGATGTGAAGTGAAAAATCTCTAGGGAGCTGTCACTGTCTAAAAGAGAAATGGCAAAGGTGGAAAATTTTCAATCTGAGAACAAAGAGATTGAAAGATGTAACATAGAACTAACTGTCCTTCCTTTGAGAGACCACTCAAGGTCATTTCCCAGAAAACCCTTAGGAGTTCTTCCCTAAAGGAAGAACAAAGAGCAGGCAAACTCTGGTCCCAAATCATTGTTAACTGAGAGGAGGTATCTCGTAACAGAAAGTGAGTCTTCTAATAGAGGATGATGATCTAGTCCCTCTGAGCTGGCTACTCATTATTATCACAGCTGCTTAGATTTTGTGTCTTCATTATTAAAAATAAAAAAGCATACAAGCATCATGCCAAGTTGCCTCTTAAAATTCTTCTGACCAAGTTTAAATTCATACACTTTCCACACAAACACACACACACAAAGTAGTTATTAAGCCTATTCGTTGTTATGTTGTCACGTGTCATTGAATCAGTTCCAACTCATTGCAACCCTGTATGGGTTTTCTGAGGAATGGCTGGTGGATTTGAACCAACGACTTTGTGGTTAACAGTCCAGTGCTAGTCCTATGGGGCCACACCAGGACTCCCTTAAGTCTATTTAGCATTTCCCAATTGGTGGTGGTTTGTCTTGTACTTAAAGAAACCCCTGTTTTTTTCCAAACCCAGGAATCATTGGGACCCTTACTCCTGTGATACAGCAGTGCCCAAAGGTCTGGGATCAGTGGTGCTGAGACCCTAATTCAGCCCTGACAATAGAAAAATATGAGTGATTAATTTTGTTTTAAGTTTTTTTGTTTTTTTTTTTTTAAGTTTACATTGTGAATTGAGTGATAGTTTACATGGGAGAATATCATTTCACACTCACTGTTTCATTGCAATGATTACAATCTCCTCAGTGCATCATCATTCAATAGTATTTGCTTCTAATCCCTCTGGGTTTTTTGGGGAGGGGGTGGGGGCAGGAGAGGATGTATACAAAAACACTCAGGAATATAAAATCATTTAAAAAACCAAAGGGCACATTTTGCAAACCTGCTTCCTGGCCACCCAGCACACAGTCTGCCTCTGGTGTCGCTGCTTCTCTGGATAGGGTCCCACATTCCGCTCATGCTCTTCTCCCTTAATGGCCCTAGGGTCCTCTGTTCCTGGGCTGTGAGATGAACTACTGTCCCCTTTTTGTTCCAAAACTTCTACCTTTACAGTTATGACAGTCACAATTAGTCATGATAACAATTACTCACTACTGAATCATAAGAATCTTATCCCATCTTCTTTCACCAGATCTGTCTAGACAAGATGAAAACTATTCAGTGGGGACTCTACTTTCCTCCCCGCACACTCTGAAACTAAACTTCCTCTAGAAAACTTGTAACCTAGTCGCTTTGTGTCTTGATAGCCCCCCATTTTAGGTATCCAATGCCTAAATCGCCCAGGTGGCATCATTGATGGCGTCAAGTGTGGCAGTGGTAGTGAGGTTGGCCCAGGATCAGACATTGTTTCATTCTGCTGTGTATGGGGTCACTATGAGTCGGTACTGACTCGATGGCACCTGACGACAACAACAACAATTGCGCTGTGGGTTGATGTGTCAGACAGCAAAGCCATTTGAGCTACAAGGTCGGTGGTTCAGGCTCACCATTTGCTCCTTGGAAACGCTATACAGGGTCGCTATGGGTCGGATCAGACTCAATGGCACTTAACAACAACAGCCATCAACCCTGTATAGAGAGGGGATAGGATTGATACTTGATGTGAAGACCCCTTCCCTCTCAGTTGGTATTTTGAGCTACTACATCCATAGTATAGGTCAAGTTCATCAAATTGTAGCAACTTACCCTTGTTTCCTTTATCAAAAATTGTTTTTTTTAAATCTACCTTTAGTTGAATTCTGATCATCAAGCCATCGAGACTAGGTTAAATGAATACTATCTACAAGTTGGGGCATTCTTGTGCATCCCTTCTTACTTCATATCAGCTGGATATTTCATTCTCAGCTCTAGCCCTCCATGGCTATGTCCTAGTCCACAAGCCCAGAAGTCCCCAAGTCTCACCACAGTTTGGACCAACCAGCCCTCCCTCTTCTCTCTCTCATCTCCAGGTCGACAGGTGTCTGGAATGTGGTGGAACTCAACCCATATTTTCATTGCTACCTTTCCCCATCTTCCACTCACCAGCTGACCAATGTGGTCACCAGCAATCTTGCATTCCTGTTCACATGTTTTGTTTGAGTTCATATGATTAATTTAATATTGTTTTTATTATACACATTTTTAACAAAAGAAGAAACAGGTGAAATTAATATTAACAATACATTTCTTTTATTGCAGCATATCTGAAACTAATGTAATTTCAACCTATTAGCAAATAAAAATTATTAAAACATTATACAGTCATACCATATCATTAAAATTTGTTGTATATTCTACACTTCCACTGTTTCTCACTTCAGTGAGGCACATTTCAAGTATATAATAGCTACCTGGGGATTTTGGTGTTTTATATGGTGTTATATATATATGTTTGTTAGCTGCTATAGAGTCAATTTTTTGGACATGTTAACTTTGGGCTGTCACTCTGTTTCCCAAGTTGAGATGTCCATCAAACTTTCAGTTATAGGGGTCTGAACCTCAGACTAGAAGCTGGTCTACAGATATAGACATATAGATTCATAAGTCTTCCTTAAGCATCATGTGCACTTATGAGAGCCCCAGGAGAGCCATGAGGCAAAGAATGGATAGAAAGGAAGAGCAATCTATAAAGAAGATCAAAAAGAAGAGGTCAGAAAGCTCAAAACAAAACACCACTCAGAGGATGTGATCTAGGGGAAGAAAAAAAATGTTCCAAGGAGAAAACAGTCAGTAATGTAAAGTGCAGTAAGAGGATATAAAATTCACTGAAGTCTGTTAATTTTGGCAATATGGCATCAGATGATGTAGTTTTAGAAAAATTGCAGAAGTTAAAACCAGATTGAAACCAGGTTAAAGACCGTGTGTGAAAAAAAGAAGCTGAGATTATTCATTCAACAGCAATAGTTCTAGGGGACGTGGGTAAACAGAGAGACGAAAAAAACAATTTTTTTAACTTTTTATTGTGAATTTAATGAAGGTTTACAAACAAGATCATCAGCTTTACATTCGACAATCCCTTCCATGCAACAACATTCATCTGATGGGAGACGAGAAGTTTTGTGTGTGTGTTTTTAAATGACAGACACTTGTCTATACAAAGGTAAGTCATAAAGTATTGCTGAAAAATCATAGAAAATTTTATTAAACAAAAATATCAAAATATGAAGCCATTGTTTCCTGATACATCATCCATCTAGGTCTATACACTTCTGAAGGCATTGTTTCCATGTCTCTAACTTTTCCCTAAATAATTTTGTGCTCTTTGATTTAGTTCACGTCAAAATGTCACTTTTGTCATCCTTAAGATACTCATAACTTGCTCCTTTTCAATGTTCTTTAAGTTTTGGGAACAAAAAGAGGTCTGAAGGAGCATGATCAGGGTTGAAGAGTGGAGAGTGTAAGGTTTCCCAATGAAATTCTCATAGGAGAGTCCTTGCTACCCTTGAACCACAAGCAGGTACATTGTTGTCACGGGAAAAATAAAATTACTCAGTGCAACTTTCCTGGTCTTTTTTTCAACAATGTT
This sequence comes from Chrysochloris asiatica, assembly GCF_000296735.1. Taxonomy (NCBI): domain Eukaryota; kingdom Metazoa; phylum Chordata; class Mammalia; order Afrosoricida; family Chrysochloridae; genus Chrysochloris; species Chrysochloris asiatica. The sequence goes on along the minus strand of NW_006408665.1, from coordinate 3,114,868 downwards.
TCTCAAAGTTTCAATTTTCTGGAAACGTCTTAATAATAATATCCTGTGTTTGTCCTGTGTCCCTCAAGAAAATCTATCAAGATTGTCTCTTTGAAGTCCTGAAAACATTGTCATAGCCTTCTGAGCTGACGTCTTGATTTGAATTGGCCTAAATCAAGCAGATACCCTTGAAAGTCAATACTTTGATTGAAGGGTTTTTTTAAAAGACACCCTGAGGAGTCCTGGTGTGGCACTGTAAGATAAGCAATGGACTGCAAGGTTCGTGGGTCAAAACCATCAGTTGCTCCTTGGACACCTTACATAGGGTCGCTGTGAGTCAGACTTGACTTGACAGCACTTAACAAGAACAACAATGAGACAAAAACTAATCATGCAACTATTGTTCAGTAGCAAGAACTTTTCTACATCCATCTACTGATTGTAGAGTTATATTTAAATATATTTTGTTTCCAATAAACCCATGTATGTATGAAATAGAACCTTAGTAGCAAGACTTTTTTACTTACTCTCAGCAGTCAAGAAATCAAACTATGTATTGCACTAGGCAACTGTGCTGCACAAGACCTTTTTAAAGTGTTGAAGAGCAAAGACGTCAGCTTGAGGACTAAGGTTCGCCTGACCCAAGCCATGGTGTTTTCAATTACCTCATATGCATGTGAAACCTGGACAGTGAATAAGGAAGACCATAGAAGAATTGATGATTTTGAATTTTGGTGTTGGAGGAGAATATTGAAAGTGCCATGGGCGGCCAAAAGAATAAACAGATCCGTTCTGGAAGAAGTGCAGCCAGAGTGCTCCTTGGAGGCCAAGATGGCCAAACTTTGTCTCTCATACTTTGGACATATTGTCAGGAGGGACCAGTCACTAAAGAAGGATATCATGTTTGGTAAGGTGGAGGGTCAGAGAAAAAAAAGAAAGACCCCCAATGAGATGGACTGGCCAAGTGGGAGCATCGATGGGCTCAAGCGTGGCAACAGTAGTTAGGTTGGCCCAGGATTGGGCAGTGTTTCGTTCTGTTGTGCATAAGGTCACTATGAGTTGGTACTGACTCGATGACACCTAACAGCAACAACAACAACATAATCATAAACAGAGAGGAACAAGCCAATAAAGATAATGACATTGAGAAATCCAGAGAGAAAATAAAAACATTTTTGGAGGAAGATTCTAGAGGAGACCAAAGAGGATAAGATTAGGACTTCTGAGCAGGTGTCTAAAACCATGCAAGTGTCTCATAATCTTTTAAAAGGTATGCAACAGATAATTTGAAGGAAGTCAACAACAATGATGGAGACAAAGGAAGACACTCAAGAAGTACAGGAGTTAAAGGCAACATAGGTAAATACTACTATATGCACAATATTGCAATAACAATTTACCACTTGTCTGTCAGTTTTGTCTTACTGTGGTGGCTTATGGGTTGCTGCAATGCTGGAAGCTGTGCCACCAGTATTGCAAATACCAACAGGGTATGCCCATGGTAGACAGATTTCAACTGAGATTCCAGATGAAGACACACAAGGCAGAAGGAGAAGCAGACTATTTCTGAATCTTTAGCCACTAAAAACTTTATGAATAACAGTGGAACACTGTTAGATTGCACCAGAATATTGAATATTGTTACATGATGAACAGAACAAGATTATTGTCAGATATAATGCTGGAAGATGAGTCCCTCAGGTTGGAAGGCAGTCTAAATATAACTAGCTAGAACTGCCACTTTAAAGTAGAATTGACTGTGATGACATGAATAGAATAAAGGTTTCAGAACCTTCCTTTGCTGAGGGAGCACAATTCAAAATGAGGAGAAACAGATGAAACCATCCATTAATAATTGGAACATGGAATGTATGAAGTATGAATCTAGGAAAATTGGAAGTTGTCAAAAATATATTGAATGAATAAACATCAATATCCTAGGCATTAGTAAGCTGAAAAGGACTGGTATTGATCATCTTAAATCTGGCAATCATATGGCTTACTATGCCTGTAATGAAATATTGAAGAAGAATTGTTTTGCATTCATCATCAGAAAGAACATTTCAAGATCTGTCTTGAAGTATAATGTTATCTGTGATAGGATAACATTCATAAGTCTACAAGGAAGACCGGTTAATACTACTAATACTCAAATTTACAAACCAACCACTAAAACCAGTGATGATGAAATTGAAGAATGCTATCAATTCTTTAGTAGGAAATTGATCAACTGTGCAATCAAGATGTACTGATAATTACTGGTGATTGGAATGCAAAGGTGATAGAAATGATGCTGAAGATCACATAATAGAATTTTATAAAACCAATGACATCTTCATTGCAAGTGCCTTTTTTAAAGTAACATAAAAGATGACTGACTATACACATGGACTTCACCAGATGGAATACACAGAAATCAAATTGTCTACATCTGTGGAAAGACACAGTGGAATAACTCCATACCATCAGCCAAAACAAGGAGAGGGGCAGATTATGGAACAGACCATCAATTCCTTTTATGCAAGTTGAGGCTGAAGCTGAAGAAAATTAAAACAAGTCCACAAGAGCCAAAATTTGACCTTGTACATACCC
>NW_006408665.1:3107479-3109509 GCF_000296735.1 Chrysochloris asiatica | reverse complement strand
TTCATGTCAGATTCAGATGAAGACATGGAATGAGGGATATCATAGCTGATGTCAGATGGATCTTGGTGAAAGTAGGTAGTACCAGAAAGATATTCGCTAGTGCTTTATTGACTAAGCAGAAGCTTTTGGTTGTGTAGTTCATAACAAGCTATGGACAATATTGCAGATAATGAGTATTAATTGTACCCATGAGGAATCTGTACACAGACCAAGAGGGAGTTCTTCAAACAGAACAAAGGAACACCAAATGGTTAAAATGTAGGATGGGCATGAAAGAATACACATATTCTTTCACCATACTTATTCAACCTGTATGCTGAACAAATAATCAGAGAGACATTGGAGTACATGAAGAAGAATGTGGCATCCAGATTGCAGGAAGACTCATTAACCACTTTGATATGCAGGTGATACAACCTTGTTTGCTGAAAGCAAAGAGGTCTTAAATACTATCAAAGAAGATCAATAACTGAAGTCCATCTTATGGGTTTCATCTCAATATAAAGAAAACAAAAAATCTCACAGCTGAATGACCAATAAACTATATCATGATAAATGGAGAAAAGATTGAAGTTGTCAAAAACTTCATTTTGCTTGGATCAACCATGCACACTCATGGAAGCAGCAGTCAAGAAATCAAATAATGAATTGCATTGAGCAAATTTGCTGCACAAGATCTCATTACAGTGTTCAAGAGCAAAGATACCCATTTGAGGACTAAGGTACGCCTGACCCAAGCAATGATATTTTCATTAACCTCATATGAAAGTGAAAGTTGGACAGTGAATAAAGAAGATTGTAGAATTGATGCATTTGAGTTACGGTGTTGGAGGAGAATATTAAAAGTACCATCGACTGCCAAAGAAGAGGCAAATCCATGCAAGAAGAAGTACAGCTAGAATCCCCTTGAAAAGGTAGGATGGCCAGACTTTGTGTCTCATACTTAGTATATATTATTAGGTGGGACCAGTCCCTGGAGAAGGATATCATGTTTGGTAAAGTAGAGGGTCAGAGAAAAGAGGAGGACCCCCCCCTCCCCCAGTGAGATGGACTGGCACTGTGGCAGCAGCAATAGGCTCAAGCATAGCAACGATTCTGAGGTTGGCACAGGTTGGGGCAGTATTTCCTTGTGTTGTGCATAGGGTCCCCTTGAGTCAATACTGATTCAATGACACCTAACAACATTCATAATATTTCAGCATTCTAATGTGGTACTATCTGACAGTGTTCCACTGCTATTCATAAGGTTTTCAGTGGCTAAATATTCAGAAGTAGTCTGACTCTCTTTCTTCCTACTCTGTCTTAAACTGGAAGTTCAGCTAAAATCTGTCCATGATGGATGATCTGCTGGTATTCAAAATATCAATGGCGTAACTTCTGGCATCACAGCAACACACAAGTCACCACAGTCAGGCAATCTGACAGACAAATGGTGGGGTTTACTATAGTGGTTGTTATTACCTATGTGGTTCAAAGCAGTTCTTGCCTGTGGAAATAGCCACAGCAGATGCTGCCAATGCTGAACTGTCAGAAATGTCTCTCCGTTAATGAAAAAGCATTGGTGAGTTGTTCAACTTGGATTATTCCCAGTCAAACAGCTCTCTAGAGAAGTAGCTTCCATTCATACATACAAACTCAACTACCATCCCAAGGTTTCCCTTGCTCTAGTGCTACAGGGGCTGGACCTGAAGTGTTCAATAATCCACTACATGTTCTTTCCAGAATCCCCCCAGACCCATCCAACACCAGTTACTACAGTGGCTTAATTAAGACATTTACTTGGAAAACGAATACCCAGCAGTGAACTATTGTTGGCATAGGGATAGGCTAAGATTCAGAGAATCAGGGATGCTGCTGATCTGCCACCCTTGGTCTCCTCAGAACCAAGGGAAAGTCACTGTCTACACAGTGTAGACACTGTCTACACTGAGTAGTCTCTCCATTCTGAAATCCTAGGGATCACCTTTTCCACTGGACTGCAAGCTACAAGGTCAGTGGTTCAAACCCACCAGCAGCTCCTTTGAAACTCT
>NW_006408665.1:3102429-3107379 GCF_000296735.1 Chrysochloris asiatica | reverse complement strand
TTAGAAGCCAGAATGGCAAGACTTCATGTCTCATACTTCGAACAAGTCTCTGGAGAAGGAAACCATGCTAGGCAAAGTGGAAGAGCAGCGAAAAAGAAGACGATCCCCATTGAGATGGATTGGTACAGTGGTGGGAGCAATGGACTCGGGCTTTGCAATGATTGCAAGGATGGCACAGGACTAGGCAGTGTTTCATTCTGTTATACATAAGACCGTTATGAGTCAACACCTAATAACAAAAACAATAACAATAATCTATGAGTGGATGCCTAGATAGATATGCCAAATGAACAGTTTGAAGGAAAATGGGACTATACCCAAAATACATATATGTTGTTGTTGTCAAGTGTCGTTGAATTGTCGAATTGATTCTGACCCATAGCGACCCTGTATAGGGATTCCAAGGAGCAGCTGGTGAGCTTGAACTGCCGACCTTGCAATTCCAATGGCTTTGCAGTCTGGCGCATTAACCCACAGCGCCACACCAGGACTCCAAAATATATATAATATATTGACAGTTCATTTCTACATATGCCACAAATATATTTAAGAATATAGTAAAGCATACCAGAGACAAAGTTATGAAAATTGTTTTTCCACAAGAAACACCTTGAAGAAATGAGTCACTGGACCTGAGAGCTCAGAACCAAGGCCAATTAGAATACCATAGTCCAGAAGAATCATACTTTGCATCTACTTCTGTGGATATCGTCTGGGATCTTAAAAGCTTATATGAGGCCATTTAATGTGCAACTATTATTCCCTGACTAGAACAAAGAGGGAAGAAACTCAAAGATGCACAGAAACAATTAGTTCAATGGACTAATAATGAACCTCGTGAACCTCAGCCTCTAGAACTCTAAGACTAAAAGAGTAGGATGGTTCCTGGCTACCATGTGAAAAGGATCCTATTAAAAGATCCTGGTTAGAGTAAGAGAAAAATATGGAACAAAACTCAAAATTGCATTAGGCCCGGCTTACTCCCACTCCTTGGGAAATGCTATAAAGGGTTTCTATGACTCAGAACTGACTAGATAGCACTTAACAACAGTAACAACTGATTGTATAGTGAAAACTCCTGAGTCTATGGCCTTTAGCCACTCTTCAGACCTGCAAACTGAACTCACCTCCATGACACAGTTTTCAGTGAAACAATAGACAGGTCTGTATGTGGACTTCTGGTGTGGTTCTATAGGAATAGCACTGGAATTTGAACCACAAGATCAGCAGTTCAATCCCACCAGCTGCTCCTCAGAAACCCTATAAGCGTCGCTATGAATTGGGATCTACTCAACAGCACTTAACAACAACAACATATTGTGAACAACAACACTACGAAAGTACCCACTCTTAGAATAACCAACCACTTGAATTATAAAGACTAGCATTTCCCCAAGACCAAAGTTCAGAAGATAGGAAGGGTTAGGAAAGAAGGAGGAATGGAAATGAGAAACACAGTGAGGAAGTGGACTAAGTGATGTTACATTGTGAAGATTGAAATCAATGGCATAAAGCAAGGAGTACATGAGTTGTTGAATGAAAAACTGATCTGCTCTATTAGCCTTCACCCAATTCACAATAAAAAGTTAAAATAAGTAAATGAATAAAAGGTAGGAATGGGTAAAGAGAAAGACTCTTTTATAGAAGAGCCGTTGAGAAGTGACTGCTGATTACCTCTGTTTCTCATTGAACCTGGAGGGAATATCCCTCTAGGTTTTAAAGGGGATGGTGGGGGTGGGAGGGTGAAGATTCGGAGAGCATCCAAAATAGTTTTTGCACAGCTGATGATACTCAGCAATTTAAAACATTCACAAATCCTACCCTTCACTGTAGTTTAAATGTTGTGAGAAATAATGAAAATTTAATTGATAATAGTCCTGAAGGTTTTCAAATAAATATGTGAACCTAGCTTCCAACTATTGTGGTGCTGTAGGATAAGAACTGAACTGCTACCCATGAGATTGGTGGCTCAAATCTACCAGCTATGAGTCAGAACCAACTTAATAGTACTGAACAACAACAAACAACATTTTCCAATTAACAGCCATGATCAGTGATTGGAACCCACTAGCCACTCCATGGGAGAGATGTGGCAGTCTGCTTCTGTAAAGATTTATAGCCTTGACAAATCCTATGAGGCAGTTCTACCCTGTCCTTCAGTGTCCCTATGAGTCAGAATTAACTTGACAGCTCTGGGTGGTAGTGATATCTTCCAAACAATTATCCTAGGCTCAATAAGATAAAGAGTTGAAAAGATAAAAATATAGAAAAATATGCAATATTTGTTCAATAGTGAAAAAGTTCTTAACTTTTAATATCTTCAATTTGGGACATTGTTGAAAACATACAGATATTCATCATTTAACTGCTTTTTCTGTAACTTTGTATCTTTGAGTTTTTATTCACTTCTTTAAAAGTTATTTTTAAAGATGTTCATTTTTGGTGAAAGCACTAAAGTACAAAGTCATTCTGCAACAGCAGTTTTCCATCAAATGCATTTTCTCTAAATTGTGAAAACAACACTGATTATACTGAAAAGCACTGCTAAGAAGCATTCTACATCATAAAAGGAGTTGAAGTCCCATTTATTATCATCTAAATTTTACATTATACACTTGATAGAAACATATTACAATCTAAACAGTCTTTCCTATATAAACCAATGGACATCATAATAAAACAATTCAGAAGGTTTGGTTTTGTTTTTTTTAAGCCTGCTTTGGTGGATTCATAATCGAAAATATTTTTTGTTGTTGTTGTTCCTTCCAAACAAATGCTGATTGAATGCTAGCCACCATAGATTTGTCAAACAGTATTACGTAATTAGATTGAGGTCACTTAAAACAGGATTGAAAGAGAATCGATGAAATGACAGGAATGTAAAAAGTGTCTAAAGTCAATTGCCAAAGAGCAAAGCCCAGAAGCATAATGGCTGTTATTTTTTTTTATGATTTCCATCTCTCAGAGGTATTAGTGCCTACTCCACAACCCACCCCTCATCCACTCATGGTAAATATAAAATAAAATTCAGAGGGACAAATCTTTTAGTGTTGACTAAACTAATCAAAAAGACTGTCCTTATCTGAGCTAACACAAATTGTCTAATATCAAAATATATGATGACTTTAAAACTTATTTAGAGATTTAAATACCCACAGTATTACTCACATTTCTTTCAGTAAATCATAAAAGTGGAACCAATAGTATATATGTTTTCCAAAACTGACATTCAAAATGTTAAAACATACGTACCAATCTCACCCTTTCCTAATGCCACTACAAAAAGAGAGTCTTGACTATCAAACTCTTTGCATTATGGTATGTAAAAACACAGGCTGAACAAAAATTAATGTCGAATTCATTCAAATGACTTTTCAAAATTTTTTTTTTTTACTTATTTTGTTATTGTTGAGAATATATACAGCAAAATATATATCAAATCAAAGTTTCTATGGGTACAATTCTACAACATTGATTACATCCTTTTAGTGTTATAATCAATCATTCTCACCCTCTTTTTCTGAGTTGCCCTCTTCAGTTCCTACCTAATCTTTTGAGTTGCTGTTGCCAGTTGGATCCCATATCGATAGTTCTTAAAAGAGTATAATGCTTAAGGTAGACAGTTTTTGCCAGTTAACCTTATTTGATTTTAAGAAGGTTTCAAGGGATATTTTTGGATTAAGGTTTAAAGATTATTTTAAGGTGACAGTTGCATGGGTTCATCCAGCCTCCATAGTTCTAGAAAGTCTGGATTCCATGAGAATTTGAAATGTTGTTCTGCATTTTTTTTCTCCCTCTTAATCAGGATAAACTGATTTTTGTAACACAGAAAGAACTTTGCTTAGCAATGTTTCTTATACATCCATTGTTGTAGTTAAGTGCTGTCAACTTGGTTCCAACTCATAGTGACCCTGTGTAGGGTTTCTGATGAGTGGCTGGTGAGCTTGAACCACTGAACTTGCTGTTCAAATGACCTTGCAGTCCAGCGTATTAACCCACAATATCACACCAGGACTTCATATGCTGTACTTAATAGAAGAAAGGAAGACTGAATTTACTATATATCTATGTCTAATTTCTTATGACTGAGAGAATATTCTGGGCTGAACACATACATTAAATATGTTACATTATCTGATGAAAAGATAATTTGAGTTATACCATCATTTTTAAGATCTTTATTAGATTTATTATAATTAGAAAACAAAAACCTTTAGCCATTGTATTATCAAAAAATACACCATCCTATAAATTATTCCAGAACCTTATCATTTTCCACCTAGAGGTGGAATACACATCTCTTCCCTCTGAAACTGGATGGGACCCTCAAAATAGGATGTGACAGATGTGATGCTAAATGACTTTTGTGACTAGGTCAGAAAACGTCGTGTAATTTTTTCTGGTGTCCCTTGGGACACTTGCTTGTGGCTAGTTTCCAATTGTTTAAATCATCATTTGACCCAGTACTTCAAATTGGATCATTCCAGTTTGAACTGCTGCTAAGAATATGCATTTTCACCCCAAGTATACTGAATCAGAATCTATATTACAACAAGGTCCCTAGGCGATTCTTATGTATACAAATTTTATCTATAAGAATCTTGCTAAAATGTAGATTCTGGTTCTGTATATATGGGATTTTGTTGTTAGTGCCATCTAGTTTGTTTTGACCCATAGGAACCTGGTATACAACAGAATGAAACACTGCCTGGTCCTACAACTTCCGCGTAACTGTGGCTATGCTTGATCCCATCATTTCAGCCACTGCGTTAAACCATTTCATTGACCAACTATTTTACCAAGCACAATCGTCTTCTCCAGGGACCGGTGATTCTTGAGAGCATGACCACAATATATGAGAACAAACTCACCACCTTCACTTCTAAGGAGCATACTTCTGCACTTCTTCCAAGACAGACTGTTCATTCCTTTGGTAGTCCATGGTATGTT
>NW_006408665.1:3090948-3097689 GCF_000296735.1 Chrysochloris asiatica | reverse complement strand
ATCCTTCAATATTACAACTCAGGGCTTGATTTTTTCCTTCATTTCTTTCATCTTGATGAATGCCAACTGTATTCCACCTTTTGGTTTTCTAAATCCAGGTCTTTGTATGTTACATTATAATATTCTATTGTGTCTATCTTCTGTTTGGCTCTTTTATGTCATCATTTCTTCCATTAACTTCAGCTACTCTACATTCAAAAGCAAATTTTACAGTCCCTTCTGACATCCGTTTTAGTCCTCCTCTCTTCCCCCAACATTATAAAAAGCAACTATACATGTGGACCTCACCAAATGAAATACACAAGAATCAAATTAAGTATACACTTGGAAAAATACAAAGGAGAAGCCCAATATCATCAGTCAGAAGAAGGTCAGGGCTGGTTGTAGAATAGGCCATCCATTGCTCATATGCAAGTTCAAGTTGGAGCAGAAAAAACTTAAAAACAAGTCCACAAGTGCTGAAGTATGAACTTGAATATATCCCATCCGAATTTAGAGATCATCTCAAAAATATATTTTGACTCATTGTACATCAATGACCAAAGACCAGGCTATTTGTGGAATGATATTAAGACATCAGATATGAAGAAAGCAAAAGGTCATTAAAAAGACAGAAAAGATCAAAATGGATGTAAGAAGAAATTCTGAAATTTGCCCCTCAATGTAAAGTATCTAAAGCAAATAAAAAGAAAAAAGAAATCTGGGATGGAAATGCAAAATCTAAGTAGGAGGGTATCTCGCTGGAATAAATTGATTAAAGACCCTGATCAGACCATGCTCACACAAGACACCCAAGTAGAACTTCCCAGCTAATCCATCTGTGAATTCTGGACCTGCAGAAATCAAGGATGATACATTTTTTGTTGTTGTTTTAAGCCACCAAGTATTTAGATAATGTGTTACATTATTTTAGGTAATTGGAACAAATTTCTAACTTCTCCCTACAATAAGGTCCTTGTAATAGATCTGTAAAGAAAACAAAAGTATTCACTACTGGACCAATACACAACATTAAGATAAATGGAGAGAAAATTGATGTTATCAATGATTTCATTCTGGTTGGATCAACCATCCACACTCATGAAAGCAGCATTTCTTCCAATTGGTTGGCCTTGGATGATGAATTTGACGTTCTGCATCATTTCTCCCCACAGATGTAGTCAGTTCAATTCCTGTGTATTCCACTGATGTGGTCCTTGTGTATAGTCACCTTTTATGTTGTTGTTGTTGTTAGGTATTTGCAATAAATAAGTCGTTGGTCTTGCAAAATTCTATTATGCAATCTCCAGCATCATTTCTATTACCAAGGCCATATTTTCCAACTACTGACCATTTTCTCTTTGTTTTCAACTTTCGTATCCCAATCTCTAGTAATGATCAATGCATCTTAATTGCATGCTTAATTCAGACTGATGAAATTCATAGAATTCTTCAATTTCATTTTCATTGGCTTCAGTTGTTAGCATGTACATTTGAACAATAGTGGCATATAGATATAATTCTTTCACAGACAACATTGTACTTCAAGATAGATCTTTAAATGCTCTTTTTGATGATGAATGCAATGTCATTCCTCTTCAATATGTTGTTCCCTGCATTGATAACTATATGATTGCATGATTCATAATGGCAACTAGTGGTCTATTTAAGTTAACTAATTACTAGGATTTTTGTTGTTGTGAAGTGTCATCAAGTAAGTTCCAAGGATTGACTGGTAAGCTTGAAACACCAACCTTACAGTTTAAAGAGACTTTGCAGTCCAGTGCATTAACCCACAGCACCACACCAGATATGTCTTGGCTACCAATCTTTTTATATGCCCCATTCCATTTTGTATTGCTTCCAAATTTCCTGCATTCATACTTCATAATTCTACTTTCAGATTATTAATGAATGTTTACAGCTGTTCCTTCTCATTTTGAGCAGTACCCATCAGCAAATAAGGTTCTTAAGGTTGTTTTTTTATATTCATGTCATTAAGGTCAACTCTACCTTGAAAAGGCAGTTCTTCCTCAGTTATATTTTGAGTGCCTGAGGGATTCATCTTCTAGCACTATTTTGACTCATCTTTCAGTACTATATCAGACAATGTTCCACTGCTATTCATAAGGCTAGCCATTTAGAAATGGTCTGCCTCTCCTTTTTCCTAGTCTGTCTTAGTCTGGAAGCTCCACTGAAACCTGTGCACCATGGATGACCCACTGGTGTTTAAAACATCAGTGGCATTGTGTTCACTATCACAGCAACACACAAGCCACTACAGTATGACAGACTGAAAGAGAAGTGGTGATCTAATTCCCTAGTTTTCCCATACACATCAATAATAATTAAAGATATATTGACTCTTGTGATGATATGAACAAAAGCAACTGAGAATTTTCTGTGCACTGAAATGTTTCCAATGACAGTCTTAAAGGCATCTTGTACTCATCTTGATACTTGCTAGATGTGGTCTAATTTTCTTGGCTAAAACATATTTTGTCTTGAGAAGTTTTGATTATAGAACGTTTCTGGATAAGGTATGTGTAAAAAGAAAGCTATTATGTAATTATTAGCAACAAAACATTTAACACAAGGTCACAATTCCTAAATCTTGGTCATTAATAGGTGGCAGAACTTAGGTGAATATAGAGTCTTGGTATGGTGCTATGGGCTAATGCGCTGGACTGCAAAGTCCTTTGAACCACAAGGTTGGTGAGTCAAGCTCACCAGCTGCTCCTTAGAAACCCTATATAGTCTTTGAACCACAAGGTTGGTGATTCAAGCTCATCAGCTGCTCCTTGGAAACCCTACCCAGGGTCGTTATGAGTTGGAACTGACTCAATGACACTTAACAACAGCAGCAAAAATACTGCAACTATTTAAGGACGAAGACCTTTGCCAACAAAGGATATGAAACTTGAAGGTCTTTAGCTCCATTTTTCATGGAAATGAATCTTGTCTCTTATTTTATCCATAATCATATTCCAGAAGTGATTTACTATCTCATAAGGACTGTGAAAAGAAAAGCAGAGTTCAGAGATCACTGCTAGAGGCTAATGGTATAGTGACAGCTTGATAATTTAACAGAACATAAGAAGGCATTTTTGTTCTTCAAAACAGACCCTATCTTCTGCTTTAGGCATCATATAATTTACAAAGACAGGTTTCAAGCTTATTTTTTCACTTCCCTATCCTGTGTTTGAAGACTCTTCCAAGTCTTCACTTGAGCTCAGCTGCCAGGAGGAACTAGAGATTTCTGCAAGTTTTCAAAATTCTATTGATGTCATTACACCAGCATTAAAGACAACAGAAATTGAATGGGAACATATATTTATTAGTTTTCCCCAAATTTCCACAGTGTAATTTGTAACTATTTTGTCCTACTTTACTGGATTTGCAAGGAAAATAAGATAACGTAATTTTTTATATTCAAATAAAATTATTCTAAGCTACTATTCCACTTGTGAAGGAAAGTTATTTCTTTCATCCCTGGGGTCTTTATTCCTATAAGAAGCCCAAGATTCAGAGGTGTTTATTCAGTTCAAGGTGTGAGCTTTTATTATTAAACCTTCCATGAGAGAAAATTGAACATTCTCCTTAGCCAGTTTTTAGCTATGTTATTATTAGGTGCTGTCCAGTCGATCCCAATTCATAGCAGCCATTTACACACCAGAACAAAACACTGCCCGGTCCTGAGACAACCTCACAATTGTTATTATACTTGATGTCATTGTTGCTGCCACTGTGCCAATCCCTCTCATTGTGGGGTCTTCCTCTTTTTCACTGACCTTCCATTTTGCCAAGCATGGTATCTTTCTCCAGGGACTGGTCCCCCCTGATAATATGTCCAATTCATGAGAGATGAAGTCTGGTTATCCTGGCTTCAAGGCACATTCTGCTGGTAATTAATCCATCAAAGATTTGCTTGTTCTTCTGGAAGTTCATGGTACTTTTAATATTCATCTCCAGCACCATAATTCAAATGCATCCATTTTTCTAGTTTTTTTCTTTATTCAATGTTCAACTTTCATATACATATGAGGCTACTAAAAATACCATGGCTTGGGTCAGATGCACCTTAGTCCTTAAACTGATATCTTTGCTCTTAAATACTTTAAAGAAGCCTTGTGCAACAGATTTGCCTGATGCAGCAGCACATCCTTTAATTTCTTGACTGCTAGTTCCATGAGTGGCGGTAGTGAATCCAAGCAAAATGAAGTCTTTGAGCACTTTAATTTTTTCCACTTATCATGATGCTATTTTTTTTTTTTTTGTAAAGTTGTGAGTGCTCTTGTTTTCTTTACATTGAAGTGCAACCCATATTTAAGGCTGTGGTCCTAGACCTCCATCAGTAAGTATTTTAAGTCCTCTTTGCTTTCAGCAACCAAGGTTGTATCATCTACAAATTGCAGGTTGTTAATGAGTTGTCCTCTAATCCTGATGCCATGATCTTCTTCATATAATCCAGCCAGCATCTCTAATTATTTGCTCAGCATACAGATTGAATAAGTGAACAAATACAACCCTGGCACACACTTCTCCTGACTTTAAACCACTCAGTGTCCCTTTGTTCTATTCCAGCAACTGCCTCTTAGTCAATGTAAATGAGCATAATTAACTTCTCTGCAATGTTGTCCATAGCTTGTCACAGATAATCCATTTCTTGTCACAGATAAGCCACACAATTTAAAGAATTTTTATAGTCAATAAATCACAGGTAAACATGTTTCTGGTATTCTCTATATTCAGCCAAGTTATCAGTAATGATATCCATTGTCCCACCTTCTTCTTTGAATCCAGCTTGAACCTCAGGAAGTTCCCTGTTAATGTACTGCTTCAGCTGTTTCTGAATTATCTTTAGTAAAATTTGAATTGCATGTGCTATTAATAATAAGGAGCTCTGGTAACATAGTGCTTATGAGTTGGGCTGCTAACCTCAAGGTCAGCAATTCAAAACTACCAGCTGCTCCGTGGGAGAAAGATGAGGTTTTCTGCTCCTGTAAAGATTTACAACCTCAGAAACCCTAGTCAGGATGGCTATGAGTTGGAACCAAGTGTATGGTACATCACCACCACCATAGGTAATATTTTCTGATAATTTCCACATTTCATTGGTCACCTCTCTTTAGAATGGGCACAAATACTGATCTCTTCTAATCAGTAGACCAGGTAGCCATCTTCCAAATTGGCATAGATGAATGAGTGTCTCCAGTACTGCTTCAGTTTGTTGAAATATTTCAATTTGTATTCCATCAGTGCCTGAAGCTTTGTTTTTTGTCAATGTCTTTAGTGCACATTGGATGTCTTCCTTCCTTCCTTCCACACATGCCACCTTTGAACTGGCTGAACACGAACCATTTCTTTTTTATCCATTAACTCTGTGTATTCCTTCCATCTTCTTTTGATGCTTCTGCATCAGTCAGTATTTTGCCCATAGAATCCTTCAGTATTACAAACCAAGACCTGTTCCTTTAGCTTGAGAAATACCAAGTGTGTTCTTCTCTTTTGGTTTTCTAATGCCATGTCTTTGCACATTTCAATATAATATTGACTTTGTCTTCTCGAGATGCTCTTAGAAGTGTTATGTACAGCTCTTTACCTCCTGATTTCTTCCACTTGCTTTAGTGTATCTATGCTGAAGAGCAAATTTCATAGACTCTTCTAACATCCCTTTTGGTCTTTTCCTTCTTTCTCTACTTATTAATGACCTTTTGGTTTCTTCCTGTATGATGTTCTTGATGTCATCTCACAAGTATCTGATCTTCAGTCATTAGTGTCCAAGGCATCAAATCTGTTCCTGAGATGATTTTTAAATTCAGATGGGATATGTTCAAAGTCATATTTTGGCTCTTGTGGACTTATTTCAGTTTTCTTCAGCTTCATCCTGAACTTTCATATGAGAAATTGATGATCTGTTCTATAGTCCACCCCTGGCATGGTTTTGGCTGATGATTTGGAGCTTTTCTACTGTCTCCTTCCACAAATGTAATCAATTCGATGTCTGTGTTTTCCATCTAGTGAGGTCCATGTGTATAGTCATTTTTATGTTTTCCAAAAAGATGTTTGCAATTAATAATTCATTGTTGCTATAGTGAGGTGCCATCAAGTTGACACCAACTCATAACGAACCTATGCACAACAGAATGAAACACTGCCCTATCCCAGGGCAACCACACAATCGTTTCTATGATTGAGCCCGTTGATGCTGCCACTGTACCACTCCATCTTGTTGGGGTCTTCCTCTCTTTCTCCGACTCTCCACTTTACAAAAGATGACATTCTTCTCCAGTGATCTGTTCCTCCTAACAATATGTACAAAGTATGATAGTCGAAATCTGGTCATTCTGACTTCCAAGGAACACTCTGGCTGCACTTCTTCCAACACAGATTTATTTGTTCTTTTGGTAGTACATGGTATTTTCAATATTCTCCTCCAACATAGTAATTCAAATGCATCAGTTCTTCTACAGTCTTCCTTATTCACTGTCCAACTTTCACATGTATATGAGGTTATTGAAAACACCATGGCTTGCATCAGGCAAACCTTAATCCATAAATGGATATATTTTTCACTTTAAAATTTTAAAGATGTCTTATGAAGAGGGATCAAATCTTTACAGCAAGGATCAGTCCCACCCTCTCCATACACAGAGTAGACAGGGATGGGCAACTTGGACATTGTCTACCCAAAATGGGGGGCTACAAAGGCAAGAAGTGACTGGCTTACAAGCTTTCAAGAAGAAGCCTAGATTCAGAAGG
>NW_006408665.1:3079159-3085203 GCF_000296735.1 Chrysochloris asiatica | reverse complement strand
TTAACCTCATATGAAAGTGAAAGTTGGACAGTGAATAAAGAAGATTGTAGAATTGATGCATTTGAGTTACGGTGTTGGAGGAGAATATTAAAAGTACCATCGACTGCCAAAGAAGAGGCAAATCCATGCAAGAAGAAGTACAGCTAGAATCCCCTTGAAAAGGTAGGATGGCCAGACTTTGTGTCTCATACTTAGTATATATTATTAGGTGGGACCAGTCCCTGGAGAAGGATATCATGTTTGGTAAAGTAGAGGGTCAGAGAAAAGAGGAGGACCCCCCCCTCCCCCAGTGAGATGGACTGGCACTGTGGCAGCAGCAATAGGCTCAAGCATAGCAACGATTCTGAGGTTGGCACAGGTTGGGGCAGTATTTCCTTGTGTTGTGCATAGGGTCCCCTTGAGTCAATACTGATTCAATGACACCTAACAACATTCATAATATTTCAGCATTCTAATGTGGTACTATCTGACAGTGTTCCACTGCTATTCATAAGGTTTTCAGTGGCTAAATATTCAGAAGTAGTCTGACTCTCTTTCTTCCTACTCTGTCTTAAACTGGAAGTTCAGCTAAAATCTGTCCATGATGGATGATCTGCTGGTATTCAAAATATCAATGGCGTAACTTCTGGCATCACAGCAACACACAAGTCACCACAGTCAGGCAATCTGACAGACAAATGGTGGGGTTTACTATAGTGGTTGTTATTACCTATGTGGTTCAAAGCAGTTCTTGCCTGTGGAAATAGCCACAGCAGATGCTGCCAATGCTGAACTGTCAGAAATGTCTCTCCGTTAATGAAAAAGCATTGGTGAGTTGTTCAACTTGGATTATTCCCAGTCAAACAGCTCTCTAGAGAAGTAGCTTCCATTCATACATACAAACTCAACTACCATCCCAAGGTTTCCCTTGCTCTAGTGCTACAGGGGCTGGACCTGAAGTGTTCAATAATCCACTACATGTTCTTTCCAGAATCCCCCCAGACCCATCCAACACCAGTTACTACAGTGGCTTAATTAAGACATTTACTTGGAAAACGAATACCCAGCAGTGAACTATTGTTGGCATAGGGATAGGCTAAGATTCAGAGAATCAGGGATGCTGCTGATCTGCCACCCTTGGTCTCCTCAGAACCAAGGGAAAGTCACTGTCTACACAGTGTAGACACTGTCTACACTGAGTAGTCTCTCCATTCTGAAGTCCTAGGGATCACCTTTTCCACTGGACTGCAAGCTACAAGGTCAGTGGTTCAAACCCACCAGCAGCTCCTTTGAAACTCTGTACAGGGTCACTATGGAGTCAGAACCAACAATGATTCTCTGATAATGTGCACACTGTCTCATCTCCATAGTCCCCATCAACAATAAAAATATAAATCCACTATTGAAGTTATGGAATCCTGGCATGGCACTGTGGGTTAATGCACTGGGCTGCAAAGTCAGTTTGAACTGCAAGGTCAGTGGTTCAAGCTCACCAGATGCTTCTTGGAAACCCTATACAGGGTTGCTATGGGTCAGAACCTACTTTACAGCACTTAGCAACAATAACATCAGTTGCTCATGGAAGCAGCAGTCAATAAATCAAATGACATATTTCATTAGGCCAATCGGCTGCAAAGGATCTCATTAAAATGTTAAAGAGCAAAGGTGTCAGTTTGAGAAATAAGGTGTGCCTGACCCAAGCCATGGTATTTTCAATTGCTTCATATGCAAGTGAATGTTGGACAATTAATAAAGAAGGCCCTAGAAGAATGCATGCATTTGAATTATGGCGTTGATGAACACTATGGAGAATATCAAGAACTGCCAGAAGAATAAACTTCTTTCTGTCTTGAAAGAAGTACAGCAAGAATGCTTCTTAGAAGCAATGATGTGCAACTTCCTCTCTTGTTCTTGGGACACATTGTCAGGAGGGATCAGTCCCTAGAGAAGGACATTACACTTGGTAAAGTGGAGGGTCAGAAAAAAGCGGAACACCCTCAACAAGGATGGATTTACACAGTGGCAGCAACAAAGGGCTCAAACAGAACAACAATTGTGAGAATGGTACATGACTGGGCAGTGTTTCATTCTATTGCTATGTGTAGGAACTGACTCAATGGGACCTAACAACAAGCATCCCAGCGCACACACAGGCTTAATTTCTCACAATACATTATCCATGTAGTAAGTGTCGTTCTGCTGTGCATAAGGTCGCTATGAGTCAGTACCGACTCGATGGCACCTAACAACAAGAGCACTAAAATAATGTCATGACACATTATTTCTCTGGTTCAGCAGATGACTCCATCTCCTGTGTAGCATCAGGTGGGTTCCAATTGTCCACCTTTTGGTTAGTACCTAACACTTAATCACTGCTATTTACACCTAGAAATACAGACTGATAATTCCGTGAAACACTTCTCTCAGAATTCTCGGTAGTTTTCTCGCTATTCATTGTGGAACAGTTTCCTCTCAAGATCTCCTCCAAAGCATTGTTTCCAATTGCTCCAGTAGTCAGCCATTATTCACAAGGCCCTATAGTAGTGAGAGCACACATTAGAGTTCTGTCATCTTGGCTGCTATCTGACCAGGTCACTAATAGATGACAAGGGCACTGGTGGTTCCCAGCAAAGCCAACATCCCACAGGTGCTGTTTACACTGAGGGAGCTTAGTATCAGCAATACCAACTCTGGATGTCTGTATTTCTGGCACCTCACTCCCAGGAGTTCTTTAGCTTTTGTCCCATCTTACTTCAGTCCCCTCCTTTAGCCACAGGCCAAGACACTAGGGGCAGAATTACTTGTTGATCTTCCTCAGGACTCAGTTTGTGTCATTGATGCAATATGGCTTGCTCTGCTTTTAGTGTGTCTCCTGAATAGCAGGTTCCCCAGTCTTCCATGGAAACAGTCTGCGAGCCCACCCTACTGGCCCTCGAGACACAAACCTGAACCCTAAGATGACCACAATTCTGTCTCACTCAACAGCCTCTGCTAACCACTGTTTACTTCATGGATTAAGTGTTTGGCTGCTGATGACTATCGGATCAGATCCTCTGGAAAGAGGTTCAGACCAGGTCAGGGTTGATGTTGCTTAAAACCAAAACCAGATCAAACCCAATGCCATTGAGTCAATTACAGCAGACTAAATCATACACTAAAATTCAAAGGGATGTGATGAGAAACCACCAGAAACATTCTTGAACAAGAGGAGAAGGAATGCTTAGTGTTCATAGCTCAACTATGATATTTTATTCCTGTCTAGTTTCAGCATCAAATACCCTTTTAGTATCCCTTAGGACTTACATACTGCAAGATGACTAACACAGTGTTTGTATGCGAGGAAAAAGCTCTCCAAGAAGAAGATATCTGTTTTATGATAGCTTTCTCTGTAGGCACACCAAGGGATTTGGAGAACTATAAGTTTATTCAAGGAAAAAAATTCAGCTTTCTAAAATCTATGTAAGGGAAGCTGTCAGATCTATTCCTTAAAAGTCAATTAATTAAAGCTAAGTCCCCACAAACTGCCAGATGCCAGTTCCAGATTAAAGGATGTGAACACCCATTATGCTTTGACCTCTCGTCATTGGTTGAGTGCCCAGAAGATTTGTGGAAAGTAGTTTGTGTGCTGATCCAACAAAAATGGGTATTAACTAGCAAAAGAAGAAAGATAAAAAGTTCAAGGACAATCGCAACGATTTAAAGTTTGTGACTTACACTTTTTCATCTTTATTTTTCTCCTCTGTTCTTCTTTTCAAACTTTTCATCTTTAAAAACTTTTTTTTTTTTTTTTTACCCACACATGTACTCCTAAAATTGCTTCAGTACTATGGGCAGAATCATGTGTGCCTGGGATAAACAATCACTTTGAAGTTTGTCTGGTTTGTGATTTAAGTAACCATCTTCCTGAGCTAACTATACTTTCTCTTTAGAGATGTTACAAGATGCAATGCAATTCTTTTGCAAAATTCTGAGATTAGAGGCAGCCACAGGAGAAAACAGAGCAGGTGGCTGGTACAAATGCTGGCTCACTCCCTGATTAACAGCTGTAAGCGTTGGATGCCTCTATTGGATAAAAAGTAGCTTTGTATTACATGTAACACAAACCTTGTTGTGTTGTTGTTGTTGTTAAGTGCTGTTGAGTTGATTCCAATCCATAGCGATCCTGTATAGGGTTTCCAAGGAGCAGCTGGTGAGCTTGAACTACCGAATTTGCAGTTCAAATGACTTTGCAGTCTGACACATTAGCCCATAGCCCCACACCAGGACTCCACAAGCTTAGTAGGACTGCATAATGTGGTTCTTCCAGCCCTAAACCATTCCCCATCAGACAGATACATGTGGGAAAGTTCAGCATTTGAAATTTATTCTCTACATTTTTGTTTTCCATATTCATTTGTTAAAAAGGTATTCTCCAACATACAATGGGAAATTATTCAACTGTGATGCTGCTGGATAAGCACTGGATTTCTAACCACAAAGTTGGCAGTTCAAACCCACCATCTGCTCCTTGGAAACCTTACATAGGGTCACTATGAGTCACAACCAACTACACAACACTTAACAACAACAACATAAAGAGTTGATGCATGGTACAACATGGATGAACCTTGAAAGCATTATGCTGAGTGAAATAAATCAGCTAAGGCAAATACTGTATGATTCCACTCAGGGAAATCTCTAGAGCAGGTGAATGTATACAGACAGAAAGTAGATTAGTGGTTCCTAGGAGATGGAGAAGGGACAATGGGGAGTTGTAGTTTAATGGGTACAGGATTTCTGTTTGGGATGATGAAAGAGTTTCAGAAATAATTGGTGGTGATGGCTGTACAATTTTGTGAATTTAATTAATGCCACTTAATTATACATGTAAAAATGTTTAAAATGGTTAGTTTTATACTAGAATTGTTAACTTTTTGAAAGAAAAAGAAAAAAATCTCTCATTTAAGCTATTATCCACCTCACTAGAACTTAGTTACTAGAATTGGGCACAGCACAGTAAAGTTCTAACACTGTGCTCCTACAGAGGAGTTTTAACAATTAAAAAGAGAAATACTGCTAGGCAAACTTGGAAGAAGGAAGCAAATGAATCAGATTTCCATCATGTACCGTAACTATCCAATTAAGTAGGTATTAAACTCTTGCAATGACTCTATTAAGCATGTATTATTTTTGGATTTTTAAACATCAGAAAATTGAAATCCAAAGGGACTTATTATCTGTCCTAAGTCCCAGTACTGATTGTGGAGCCATGATTACAAGTCAGGATGGCCTGCCTCAACCTACTATGGCACTCCCTAGAGACCAACCCATCCCTGATACCATCAAACTTTCCCAGAGAGACCACAGCTAGTGGAGGGTTCCACCATCCCCCAACTTAAGGCGGGGGTGGGGTGGGGTGCAGGGAATACTTTCAGAGCTCCAGCTTAGGTTCTGTGGCAGGCAATGTCCTTTTCTGAATGGCCCCTTATGCACATCCTCTGGATTTCAGAAGTGTATACCTCTATGGGTTCCTTTCATCTTTCTAGACTAGCATCTTCTCATAGACAGATTAGCTTGTCTCTCTCCTGTTAGGGCCACATCTTGTCCATGACAAACCAGAACATTTGCTATATCATCTTGTTTGTTCCGAGGGCAGTGCTCGCTCTCTTGACTCCACCAACTAACTCTATTCTAATATGGCCATAGATTCCAGCCAAGGGTATGACACGGAGTGTGTCAGATACTGGACTTAGCTCTCTAAGAGGAAGGCCTTCTACTTGGTTTAAGGGGAAACACCCTCCTCTCTTCTCCTATCAAGCATGCCTGTGATGAGGAAGAAGAGATAAGCTCTCCAAACTACCTCCAAGAAAGGGGTCTTTGAGTTCTTCATCAGGACCATAAAGGCTCTGCCTCCTTGTATTCACTCTGGATGTAGCAATCTTTGGCACCTAGAGTTTAATTATCAATTTAGGGACTTACATGAGTCAACAGAGAATCTTTCATTACACTCCTTCTAAGATTTAAGGCCATGGTGTTTTCAATAACCTCATATGGATGCGAAAGCTGGACAGTGAATAAGGAAGATC
>NW_006408665.1:3076255-3079059 GCF_000296735.1 Chrysochloris asiatica | reverse complement strand
TTGGAAGAAGTGCAGCCAGAGTGCTCCTTGGAGGCCAGGATGGCTAAGCTTTGTCTGTCATACTTTGGACATATTGTCCGGAGGGAACAGTCGCTGGAGAAGGATGCCATGCTGGGTAAAATGGAGGGTCAGAGAAAAAGAGGAAGACCCCCAACAAGATAGTTCATCCAGGTGGCATCATTGATGGACTCAAGTGTGGCAGCAGTAGTGAGGTTGGCCCAGGATCAGACATTGTTTCGTTTGCTGTGCATAGGGTCGCTATGAGTCGGTTCCGACTCGATGGTACCTGACAACAACAACAACAACAAGATTTAAGGGAAAACAAAAAACAAAACAACTAGCAAACCTTGCCATACAATGGGTTCCATCTCATAGACCCCTAAAGGGTAGAGTAGAACTACTCTAGATGGTTTCCAAGTCTGTTATCTTTATAGAAGCATGTAGCCACATTTCTCTCCCAAAGAGCAACTGATGGATACAAACTACTGACTTTTTGGTTAGCAGCCAAGTACTTTCATCACTATGCAGCCAGGATGCCTTCCAACAAGGATGCACAGTCTCATTCTCACCCTTTTCTTCCACCACTCAAACTTCTGAGAAATTCTGGGCTTTATGTCAATCAAAGTCCTTTATGTTGTCGAGTGCTTGAGTAGCAAACTACACACTTGTAGAAACTGGAAGCAAAGCTTCTCAAGAGAAATTGGGCCATTGGGGATTTTCACACTTTTTCTGGTTATGGAACATTTTAAGTTTTTTTTTTGTTGTTGTTGTTGTTGTTGTTGTTTTAATAGCTCACAATCTCTCCTCAACAATCTCTGAAATGTTATTGCAGTGAAATTGAAACAATATTAAACTCAAAAAATTCTATGGAAATATCTTGAAGAACACCAGGATTTCCTTTGTTGTTAAGTGCTATTGAATCTGTTCCAACTCAGCAACCCTGTATAAGGTTTCCAAGAAGCAGCCTGGTGAGCTTGAACCACCAACCTTGTGGTTCAAACCAACCTGGTGGTACAGGGCTTTATCCTGTCATCTAATTAAAGCCTTGCTCTGCTGTAGACCACTCTTTTGGGAAACCTGATGATGCAGTGGTTAAAATGCTTGGTTGCTAACCAGAATGGCAGAGGTTCAAACCCACCAGTTGCTCTGCAAGAGAAAGATGAGGTGTCTGCTTCTGTAAAGATTTACAGCCTTGGAAACCCAAAGCAACAATTCTACTCTGACCTATAGGAATGTTATTAATTGGAATTTATTAGAGAGCAGTATTAGAGAGCAGTAGGCTTGGTTGAAGGAGCTCTGGTAGCGTAGTGGTTACGAATCGGGCTGCGAACCTTAAGGTCAGCGGTTCGAAACTACCAGCTGTTCCGTGGGAGAAAGATGAGGCTTTCTGCTCCCATAAAAATGTACAGCCTTGGAAAACATGTACAGGGTCGCTATCAGTTGGAACCGGCTCCATGGCCTATAACAACAACAACTGAATTCTAAATATGACTATATAAGACTTTTACTTATATTTTTCCAAAGACATATGAAATCTATGTAATTTGGACATTTTTTTCTTGAGAATAGGCACAGATATAATATTTGAAATTTTTTAAATATATATTCTCCACATTATCATAAAAAAATGTAACCATCCCATAGTGGCCCCTTAAATAAATCATGATCAAATTGTATGTTCAAACTAATTGTTTACGTCAATTTTCAACATTCAATTTGAATATATTTACCTAACCTTTATGTTTAAAGAGAAAAGACAACTTTGCATATTGTTAGTTGCTCCTTGAAAGTTCATCGACTGCTCATTTGTGTCCAATGATCAGTAGCATCTTAGTGTTTTGTTTTACTATATAAGCATGATAATATACATTGGATGTTGTAGATTTTTTTTTTTTTGCAGAACTCTATCGCCAGTCTGGAGTTCTGGTGTGGCGCTGTGGGTTAATGCGCCAGACTGCAAAGCCGTTTGAACTGCATAATTGGCAGTTCAAGCTCACCAGCTGCTCCTCGAAAACCCTATACAGGGTCGCTATGGGTCGGAACTGACTTGATGGCACTTCACAACAACAACATCGCCAGTCTTACAGTCCATCTCTCTATTGTAGAATGGAAGTGTTATATTTTGTCCTCAAGATATCCCTGAACAAACTGTAGAGACAAGACTGGGCACAGTTCAACAATACAGAATGTCAGAATGCATGTAGCCAGGAGGACCAAAGATATGACAGACACAAGCGAGAACAGATCCATAGACTCAAGGAGTAGGAGTGCTCAAGACATCCTTACTAGTGCTGGATTCTCTGAGAAAGATCTTTAGACATTGTGAGAGGTGACATCCACACTGCTACCTTTATTTGTCATAAGTACTAACACAGGGACATGGACCATGCACTGATACGTGAGTACTATGGGTTTGATGATAATGCATAATGACCTCTAAGAATTTCCCAGGATGCTGAGCCATCATTTTGACACACTGAAAAGAACCAGAGGTTTCAGAACTGTCTTATATAAAAGTACAACCTTGAGAAGCAGGTGGTTTTGCTTGTTGTTGTTGTTAAGTGCCATCAAGTTAGTACCAACTCATAGAAACCCTATGCACAACAGAACAAAACACTGCCCGGCTCGGGGCCGACTTCACAATTGTTGCCATGCTTGAGCCTATTGATGCTGTCACCTTGCCAATTCATCTCGCTGGGGAGGGTCTTCCTCTTTTTCTCTGACCCTCCACCTTACCAAACATGATATCACTCTCCACTGAGTGGTCCCTCCTGACAGGTGTCCAAAATACAAGAGACGAAGTC
>NW_006408665.1:3073082-3073845 GCF_000296735.1 Chrysochloris asiatica | reverse complement strand
ATGCTAAAGAAAATGGAATAAATGAGGAGGTACAAGAGCTGAATAGAAAATTTCAAAGGTCAGCTCAAGAAGACAAAGTCAAATATTACAAAAAATGTGCAAAGCTCTGGATTTAGAAAACCAAAAGGGAAGAACATGCTGAGCATTTCTCAAGATGAGGGAATTGAAGAGAAAATTCAAGCCTCTTGGTTTTGCTTAACATTTAGGAATCCCAAGACTGGTACCAACTTTGTTGATGTGTGAGTCAATATACACAAACACTTTAAAAGGCACCTACTAGAATTTGAGCCCACTTACTTACAAGCAGTAATCAGCTTTCTACTTTTCAGAGATCATCTTTGCATAGGATTAATCTCAGATAATCTGGATTAGAGAGTTCCAGTCTCTATTTGTGTGGAAGGTACAATAGTATTAAAGTATAATTATTCACAACTTTCTAAATTCTTTAACTGAACTGTTCAACTCCTAACTCTTGGGCCTTTACCTCATGAATAGAGTAAAGGGTAGATAACCAGTTGTTGCCAAATTGACTCCACCTCATGGTAACTCCATGTATGCCAGAGCAGAACTGTTCTCAATGGTTGATATTTCAGAAGAAAATTACTAGGTATTTATTTCAAGATGTCTGTGGGTGGCCTTCAATCTCAAATTTGGGGTTACCAAGGAAGTGCATTAACCATTTCATGACCCAGAAATTTTGATAAATAAAAAAAAATCCCTAGTTGTTGTTGTTAGGTACCATCAAGTTCATTCCAACTAATAG
>NW_006408665.1:3055372-3056835 GCF_000296735.1 Chrysochloris asiatica | reverse complement strand
TGGCAAACCTAACAAAAGAAAAGAGGGAGAAGACACAAATAACTCGCAATAGAAGTCACATGGGCGATGTCACAATGGAACCAAAGGAAATCAAAAAGGTAATAACAGAATACTATGAAGACTTTTACTCCAAAAAATTCGAAAATCTCCCAATCAAAAGAAGTCCAAGCCCAGACGGCTTCACTGGTGAGATCTACCAAATATTCAGGAAAAAGCTGTCACCAATTCTACTCAAATTATTGCAGAATCTAGAACATGACAGAAAACGTCCTAATACTTTTTTATGAAACAAGCATAACTCTCATACCAAAACGAAGAAAGGACATCACTAAGAAAGAAAATTACAGACCAATATCTCTCATGAACTTAGACTCAAAAATTCTCAACAAAATCCTATCCAACAGAATCCAGTAGAACATCAAAAAAATATATCATGACTAAGTGGGTTTCATAAAGGGGATGCAAGGATGGTTCAACATTAGAAAAACAATCAATGTAATCCACCATATAAATATGAGAAAGGAAAAGAACCACATTATCATATTGATAGATGCAGAAAAGACAACTGACAAAATCCAACATCCATTACTGATAAAAACACTCAACAAAGTAGGAATTGAACGGAAATCCCTCAACATAATCAAGAGCATATATACAAAACAAACAGCCTACATCACTCTCAATGGAGATAAACTAAAAGCCTTCCCTCTGCAAACACTACTGCAAGAAACCAAGAGACTTACAAAAATGAAAGACTATACCATGCTTCTAGACAGGAAGACTTAACATTGTGAAAATGCCAATACGACCCAAAGCAATCTACACATATAAAGCAAATCCAATCCAGATTCCAACGACATTCTTTAAAGATATGGGAATAACAATTACAAACTTTATATGGAAATGAAAGAGACCGGGATAAGTAAAGCACTGCTTAAGATGAAGAACAAAGTTGGAAGACTCTCACTCCCTGATTTCAAAATTTATTAAATGACCTGGTACTGATACAATGAAAGATGCATAGATCGATGGAAAAGAATTGAGAGTCCAGAAATTAGCACATCCACATACAGCCAACTGATCTTTGACAAAGGGCCAAAATACATTGAATAGGGAGGAAACAGTCTCTTCAACAGATGATGCTGGCAAAACTGAAAATCAATATGCAAAATATTGAAACAAGACTTTCAAGTCACAGTATATACAAAAGCCAACTCAGCATGGATTAAAGACCTAAATGTGATTCCCACAATTATAAAGGTCATCAATGACCTTTTTAAGGGTTCTAATACAGGGCACACACAGCCTACCAAACATTGCAAAAAATTGCACAAACAAAAGAAGACAAAATAGATGATTGGAACATACTAAAAATTACAAACTTATGTACATCAAAAGATTTCACCAAAAGAGTAAATAGGGACCCCCACAGAATGGGAAAACATTTTTGCAACGACATATCA
>NW_006408665.1:3046233-3054326 GCF_000296735.1 Chrysochloris asiatica | reverse complement strand
ATGATCCACACAATTGAAAGCCTTTGCATAGTTAATAAAGCACAGGTAAACATCTTTCTGATATTCTCTGCTTTCAGCCAAGATCCATCAGATATCAGCAATGATACCCCTTGTTCCACGGCCTCTTCTGAATCCAGCTTAAACCTCTGGAAGTTCTCTGTCAACGTATGCTTGCAGTTGTTTCTGTATTACCTTTAGTAAAACTTTACTCGCATGGTATATCAAAGAGATTGTCTGATGATTTCCACATTCCATTGGGTTGCCTGTCTTTGGAATGGCCACAAATATGGATCGCTTCCAATCAGTCGGCCAGATAGTTGACTTCCAAATTTCTTGGCAGAGATGAGTGAATGCCTCCTGTGCCGCCTCACTCTCTTGAAAGATTTCAATTTTCATTTCATCAATTCCTGGTGCCTTCTTCTTTGCCAATTCCTTCAATGCAGCTTGGACTTCCTCCTTCAGCATCATTGGCTCTTGATCATATGCTACCTCTTAAAACGGTTGACCCCGGACCAGGCAGTGTTTCATTCTGTTGTGCATAGGGTCACTATGAGTCAGTAGTGACTCGATGGCATATAGCAGCAACAACAACAGCAATCTTGATAGCATGAAGTGACTGGCTTACAAGTTTTTAAGAGGGAGTTTAGTTTCAGAATGTGCAGGGCAGGTAGAATCCCCAGTGAAAAGATTTCATCCATTCTAGATGGGTCTGATGAAAGGATGTAGTGATAAAATTCTTATGAATCAATAGTGAATTATTGTTATCATGACTAATTGGAATTGTCACAACTGTAAAAGTAGAAGTTTTATAACAAAAAGGGAGAAGTAGTTAATCTTACATTCCAGGAACAGAGGCCCCTAAGACAATCAAGGGAGAAGAGCACTAGTGGAATGTGGGATCCTATCCAGAGAAACAATGACACCAGAGATGATGACTTGGATAGGTAGAGCAGCTGAGGACTCTAGACTAATGGAAAGAGAAAGGCTGTGTGCTGGTAGCCATGAGGAAGGCTTGCAGAATGTGCCCTTTGGTTGTTTAAATGACTATATATTCCTGAATGCTTTTGTTTACATCCAAAAAAAAAAAAAAAAAAAGGAAAGGAATAAAAGCAAATATTGTTCAATGATGACGCATGGAGGAAGCAATTGTATTCATTGCCATGAAATGAAATATGATAGGATGAATTTAAAATTGATGTTCTCCCACATAAACTATCACTCAATTCACAATAAAAACTAAGCTAAATAAAAAGATTTGAATCTCTGAAAAGGAAATTTGCAAAAGCATCAAGAAATGAAGTTAAAAAGCAAGAGAATCCAGAGCAGTGAGAAAAAAGCCAGCTGGTCCTGAAGTCTTAGAGACACTCCGGAGAGGGATTTGGAGAAGCAGTTGCTGGGTAGTATGAAGGTTCAAAAAGCGGGAAAAGCAAAGAGATTTCAGAGCTATTCATGTGTGTACTTTCTGATGTAATTACTCCTCCATCAGATACGTAAGGAGTCCTGGCATTGAGCTGTGGGTTAATGTGCTTGACTTCAAAGTCAATTTGAAATGAAAGATCTTCAGTTCAACCTCAGCAGCTGCTCCTCAGAAACTCTATATAGGGTCACTATGGGTCAGAACCAACTTGACAGCAGTTAACAACAACAAGCTGCACCCACTAAAAGATTCACATTATATTTCAAGACTCGTAGAAAGTAAAAGGTTCCTTTTAGCTGTGTTATTGTCTTGGAATTGACCTTAAGGCAGGAATGCAATGGCCCCCAGTTATTTGGGTGACATGTGAAATGCTAACATCAATGGCACTTGAGGCTATCCTTGAGAATGAAATGTCACTGAAATGACAACCCTAGAGTGCTCCACACATGCTTATGAGCAGTATGGTGTGACTTCCACCTCACCCCTTCTGCTCCTCTCCCCTCGGGTTTCCCAACAGATATCACTGCTGTGGTCACTGGGCATCGCCACATCTGCTATCACCTCCACTACCTCAGATATTCCTTCCAAGAAGAAACACTGCCAAAGTGTCTGCCAACTTTTGTAATGATGTATTATTTATTACATTGGTGGTGGTGGTTTTGTGCCATGGAGTCGGAACTGACTCATAGCGACCCTGTACATAGATTTATCTAAAAATTTTAAATATATTGTGATGACAAGTAATCTAAATATCCCTTGACACACACACTGACACATACACTGGCACTGAGTCAATTCTGACTCATAGCAACCCTCTTTGGGGTTTCCAAAGACTGTAAATTTTTATGGGCATATATAACCTCATCTTTTTCCATTGAAGGAGCTGATGGGTTTGAACCAACAACCTTGCAGTTAACAGCCCAACGCTTAAGTACACAAACTCACAAACACACATATTATTTTAAATAGAAGAAAGTAAACAATTTTCCTAATTATAACAATGACTAATAGTTTACCCACCTGCGCCACTTTTCAAGAAATCCTTGCGGTGCAGTGCATTAAGCATTGGGCTAACTTCAAAATCAGTGATTCTAACTCACTAGTCACTCTAAAGGGGAAAGATGAAGCTGTCTGTTCCCATATTGATGTACAGTCTTGAAACCCTATGGATCAGTTCTTCTCTGCCATATAGGGTCATTATTAGTGGGGATGAAACTCAACAGCATTGATTGCACTTTTAAGAACACTTGTAATTACATAGGGCTATTCAAATAATCCAAATTAATTTCTCCAAATAATCGACATCTTTGGACATTTATTAAAAATAGAATCAATAACTTTGACTTTGGTAATTTGGAAGTTAGCCTTCTTGAAAGTGTAAAGCTAGACTGAATCACCCATACTAATCTCTTCCTGCTCTCTAATAAGTGTCCTGGTGTGGAGCTGTGTGGTAAAGCACTAGACTGCAAGCTTGGTTTGAACCACAAGATCAGTGGTTCAATATCTTCAGCCACTCCATGGAAACCCTACACAGGGTTGCTATGAGTTGGAATCGACTTGACAGTGCTTAATAAGAATGGGCTCTGTTAGCTTTCCTCCACCCAGTCCCTTTGCATGTGGCACCTATGAGATCGATGTAAAACAACACAGACTTCAAACAGTTCAGAAACCTACAATGTTTCTCCTTTATTATTAGCTCAGTTAAAGTCAAATCCTGCAGCTCTGATTTCAAAGTCTTCCATAAAGGGCTTTGTCTATGAGATCTCACCAACGCAGCTGATACCCTCTGCCCATTCCAGGCCAAATGGTACCCTCTACCCTACCACAGAGCCTGCCTCCAGTCGTGTGCACACCCTATGCACCCAGGCTATCTCTATACCCACTGGTCTGCCCTCCCCTATCCCTGCTTTGAAATGTCCACATACACTAGATCCTCTCAAGTACAGCTCAGGCATTTCTTCCTCCCACACATGTTGGCAATACTCCATGCTAATGGTTCCTGTCTTTAATTTCCTTAGAAATTATTGCCTATACTGTTTGCAACGGTGATTTTCTACTAAGTTGTTCTGTACAATTTATAGTGCCTGTTTATGATGCCACCATTGCAATGGCTAAACCTACTGTGGCTGGCCCTCACAGGAGTGATTTTTGCACCTTTTGGCAAAGAATCTCACCTGATTCAAATAGTCCATCTGATGCCAAGAGATCCATCTGCTTCATGTTCCTATTCTAATTGCCTTGAAAGGACTTTTTTTAAGCTAAGATTATAGAGAAACAACTGAAAAAAAAGATAACTTAAGAAGCAATGGTTTTACATCATGGGCTTTGGGATAAATCATACCACTAAGCATTTAAATGATGCATTCAAACAACAAAATAGTTCAAAAACATGTTCTTTGGGATGTTTATATGTGTTATAGTTATCTACAAAGAATATTAAATGATCAGATAAGTCTAGTAAAGGCTATATTAAACAATTTCATGACATTTCTCAGAGTCTTTAATGTTTGCACTAAAATCTTCCAGAGTGGATTAGTGTACGAGATATTTCTCAGCTAAGCTCATCACATGATCATTTTTCTACTGAGTAACTTGCAAGGTTTATGTTCTAGAAACTAATTTTAGACTGCCTCAGCAGGGTCTTAGCTGAACCCTTAGCAAGAGGTTGTAAAGGAAATGCTTATTTTTTGTTCTGACTGAGTCTGTGTTTTGTCTCCTAGTTGTGTGAAAGTCCTCTTGTTCTTTTTAGTCTGAGACTCTCACACTTCTTCATGTCCAATGTTGAGCAACACTCACAATCTGCAGATAACCTTCTGCATTTGCTGAAAATTTGCACTCCAATGCAGAAAGGTATGATGAATTGATGAATGTTGTACTCTGGAAAACCACAGCTTAGGTATCCACTATCGCTGGGAAACTTACTGTGTCAACTCGAGAGTTACTCTCCATGCTTCAGTTTCCACCTCTATAGAATAAAGATAACGAGAGAACTTAAATCATGAGATTTTTCTGAGACGTTCACACATGCTAAATGTGCATATAGAATCTGGACCTGATTGTTTGTTACTAGTATTAATTTACATTATAATCTTCACTTACTCTATCTAACTATAGCTTTAACAACTATTACTATTAATGATTGCCAGGATCCATGCAAATTTTAAAAATCAGAAAGTCTGACTCTTGGTATTTGGATATGACTTGCTATGATTGCTTAAGAAAGTCTTTCTGTGCTTTGGTGGAAGACAGAAAGAGAAAAAAATAGAGAAAATTAACTATGTTTTTGGTGAGAAAAGCACAGCTTCTTGTGTTACTTCAAAGAGTTATTCTTTATTACTTGAGAACAGGGGTGTTCATAAACTTTTTATGTCAAGAAAGGATAGTTAATATTTTAATTTTTATGTGACATAAGGTCTTTGTAAGGAGCTCTGGCAGTGTAGTGGTTATGAGTCAGGCTGCTAACCTCAAGGTCAGCAGTTAGAAACTATCAGCCAAATGAAGTCATTGACAAATTCAATCTTTTCTCACAGGAGAAAGATAAGGTTTTCTGCTCCCATAAAGATTTACAGCCTCAGAAATCCTATGCAGGGTCACTATGAGTCAGAACCAACTACACAGGACACCATCACCACCACCAAAGTCTTTATGGTAACTACTCAGCTCTGCCAATGCAGTGCAAATGCAGCATTTGCAAAGCATAAACAAATATTCTTCTGTCCACAAAACCAGACAGCGGTTTTGGCCAGAAAGTCATAGTCCACATTGCTAATCACCATTCTTTTAATATTGGTGTTGCTGTTGTTAGGTGCTATCAAGTTGTTAGGTGCTACCAACTCATAGCAACATTATGCCAACAGAATGAAACATGGCCCAGTCCTGCACCATTGCCTACACTTGAGTCCATTACTGCTGCCACTGTGCCAATTCATCTCATTAGGGATCTTCCTCTTTTTCAATGACCCTCCACCTTACCAAGCATGATGTCCTTCTCCAAGGAACGGTTCCTCCTGATAACATGTCCAAAGTATGAGAGACCAAGTTTCGCCATCCTAGCTTCTAAGAGCATCTGGCTGTACTTCTTTCAACACAGATTAGTTTGTTCTTCTGGAAATTCATGGTACTTTCAATATTCTCCACCAACACCATAACTCAAATGCATCAATTCTTCTATGGTTTCTTATGCATTCTCCAACTTTCATGAGGCTATTGAAAATATCCTGACTTGGTTCAGGTGCACCTTAGTCTTCAAACTGACATCTTGAACACTTTAAGGAAATCTTGTGCAGCAGATTTGTTTAATGCAATACAGCCTTTACTTCTTGACTGCTGCTTCAATGCATGTTGATGGTTGATCCCAACAAAATGGAGTCATTAGCAACTTCAATCTTTTCTCCATTTATCTTGATGTTATTTATTGGTTCAGTGGTGAGGACTTTTGTTTTCTTTACACTGAGGAGCAACCCATATCAAAGGCTGTGCTCTTTGATCTTCATCAATAAGTAAGTTAAATTCTCTGTGTTTTCAACAAGCACGGTTGTATCATCTGCATATAGGCAGTTACTGATCAGTCTTCCTCTGATCCTGATACCATGTTTTTCTTCATGTAATCCAGCTTCTTGGATTATTTGCTCAGCATATAGATTGAATAAGTATGGTGAAAGAATATAGCCCTAGCACCCATCTTTCTTAATTTTAAACCATTCAGTGATCCTTGCTCTGTTCAAACAACTGCATCTTATTCTATGTATAAGTTCTTCATGAACATAATTAGGTATTCTGGAATAATCATTCTCCACAATGTTGTCCATTAGCTTGTCATGATCCACATGACATGAGGACTCTGGAAATATGGTAGACAAGGCAGACACACTACATGGATCCTCTACAACAAAGATATGAGGGACCAAATAAAACAGACACAGATGAAAATCTTGGCACTCTGAACTTCAGAAGAAAGGTTAAAGAGGTGGATGGTGCTTTCTGGAAGGAGAAGCTGAAGAGGGATGGTGAGAGAGGGAGACTGGTGAACAGTTGACCAGAAATGGATCCAACATCTTGTGAACAGCTATGGCAATGGATGGAGGGCTGGCAGAACAGATTCTCATGGGTGACGGTAAAGGTGCGATTTCTTCTTTTACCCCGTACTCTCCTGGTGACCAAAGGTATGGCTAGCTCCCACCTTCATCCACAACCAGTGCAGAGACTGCACTCTGGGAGTTCAGAGCTGAGTGGTTGGGAGCTAGGCCAACGTGAATTGAGAGTCAACTTTGCTTCTTTGATGCCTCAATTCCAGCTGGCTTGGCTCTAGACCTACGAAAGACCCTCTGGACCAGATTATAACCAGTCACCCTGTCCCCAGCTTCCCTGTGTTCCTGACAGACACTACAACTAGGTCAATCAAGGGCTCCTGTGAACTACTTCCAGATTGAGTGTCCTGAATATAGATAACAATGAGGCCAATAGGAACTCAATCTAGGCCTAGGAACTCTGCTGTCACATTCCTTCCACAACCACCTAGGGATCTTCTTGAATTTCAGAAGCCCACCAGAGATTTCTCCCTTCTGACTCCAACAATTGCACTGTTTATTTTTATAAATATGACAGCACTACAATGCCAGATAATTTTAGCTCACAAAAAGAAACAAGAGAGAATGGCTCAAACAAATCACTAAGATGAGTACAGAAAACAATTCTGAAGAAAAGGTAATGGAACCAACTGAAAAAGAATTTAAAAGAATCATAATTAAGTATCTTTAAAGGATAAATAGAAAGATCGAGGAAAACACAATAAAAAAAACTTTAGACAGACTCAGGAAAACACTATAAGAAAAAACAGGCAAAATAAAAGCAAATTTTGAAATAATACAAAACCTGTAATTAGAAATCAAGATTAATATAAGATCTCAGAATGAGCAACAGATTGAAAGGGAAAAGGAGTAGACCTGAAACAATGGAGGCCCGAGTTAGTGGGCTTGAAGATAAATCTCTCAATATATATATATATACTAGAATAATAATAATAAAAAAGAATGAAAAAATCCAAATAAAGTCTCAGAGTCATGTGGGACACTATGAAGGGAAATAACTTACAGGTGATCTGAATTCCTGAATAGCAAGAGACAAGCACAGAGAAAATTGTCAAAGAGTTGACAAGTAGGAGAAAGCTTACTTAACATCATGAAAGACAAGATAAGCATCCAATAAGCTGAAAGAACTCCAAACAGGATAGATCCCAAAAGAAAATCATCAAGACATATTATAATCAAACTTTCCAAAATCAAAGACAAGGAAAGAATACTGAGAGCTGCTCAGGTAAATTGAAAAATTACCTGCAAAGGAGAACCAATAAAACTAAACTCTCATTTCTCAGCAGAAATCATGCAGGCAAGAAGACAATGGGATGATATATACAAAACTCAAAAGAAAAAAATTGCCAACCAAGAATCATATATCCAGCAAAACTGTCCCTCAAATACCCTGGCAAAATTAGGTATTCCCTGATAAACAGAAATTAAAGGAATTTTTTTTTTAAGTAATAAATGGTTTATTTAAACAATGACTCTTGACAGATTCTGTGGCTAAGAACTTCTTCACTAAATCAAAGCTTTCCATTCCAGAACTCTCCTATATATGGTAAGTACAATTAATACTATATAGCATCTCCTATCCTTTGGCC
>NW_006408665.1:3039879-3042899 GCF_000296735.1 Chrysochloris asiatica | reverse complement strand
AACTGAACACTCCCCATCCTGAGCCATCTTCATGATTGACAACATGCTAATTCCATTGGTGTTTTCCAACCTAGAGGGTTCATCTTCCAGAACTATCTCAGACAAAATTCTGTTGTGATTCATAGGGCTTTCGTTGGATAATTTTTAGAAGTACACAGTTCGGCCTTTCTTCCTAGTGTGTCTTTGTCTGGAAGCTCTGCTGAAACCTATCATAGGTGTTTCTGCTGGTATTTAAAATATGAGTTGCATAGCTTCCAGCTTAATAGAAATTGACAAGCTAGCCCAATATGACAAAACTGTCGTATTAGCAGTAGTTTCTATTATCATGAACCCTAAATTTCCCAGGCAGGATCTTTGAACAGGAGCTCCATGGTGGCTCTGTCCACCAGAGAGGCACGAGGAAGCAGTCACCACTGAGAATCAGTAGCCATTATCTTATTACTATAAGAGAAGCCAGACCAAGGAAAAAGCCAACTTTTTCCTAAGTGCCATTGAGTACTGTGTAGAGTAGAGTTGAGAAAATTGTTGTTGTTAAGTGCTGACAAGTAGGTTCCAACTCATAGCAACCTTGTGTGGGGTTTCCAAGGTTGTAAATCTTTATGAGAGCTAAAAACCTCATCTTTCTCCCATGCAGTAACTGATGGATTTGACTGCTGATCTTTTTGTTAACAGTCCACCACTTCCTGGAGAGAACCATAGAACTATTCTAACACTAACCTGTTGGATTAACTTTGCTTGAGACTGCCATATTTAGGGACTTTTATGGTTATGGTGTGGCCTTGTAAGATAAGCACTGGACTATGAAGGAGCTCTGGTAGTGTAGTGGTTACGAATTGAGCTGCGAACCTTAAGTTCAGCGGTTTGAAACTACCAGCCTCTCTGCGGGAGAAAGATGAGGCTTTCTACTCCTGTAAATATTTACACCCTTGGAAACCCTGTACAGGGTCGCTATGGGTCGGAACCAACTTGACGGCACTTAACAACAACAATGAACCACCAGGTCAGTGGCCCAAACCCACCAGCTGTTCCTAGGAAACCCTGTCCAGTTCACTGAATCAAAATGGACTCAACGGCACTTACCAAAAACAAGAAGCTCTGTGGGATAACACCAAAGCAATTCAAACCCACCAACCACTCCTTGGAAATCCTATAAAGGGTCCTTTTGAGTTACAACTGACTTGATGGCAGTTAACAACAAGCCAAAAAATTCCCACTATTGTTTAAGCCAGGTTGAATGTGATTTTTGTTGTTGTTACATGGCAAACTTAAGTTTTCTGTACAGCATGATTACAGCTATATCAAATTAATCAATGAAAATTTTGTGGTAGATGCTCTTGGTGTTCAATTTGTATTTCATATCTAGTTAAAACTTGTGCTGACTTCTTCTGAGAGGGAAATTTAACAACTTAGGCCCATTCTAAAATATTCAGAGCAATTCATCTAAAGTTTTCTAGGACACTCTAGTCATTTCCATGATTGGGGACATTATCTTTCAAATATCTATTACTGCTGTTTTATTTATAAAGCTCTTTTGTATATATTGCTCTGGCTCTTCTGTTATTTTACATAATAAAAACAAGCAAATTCAGTCATCAATCTCTAACCCTTCAAATGGAAACTTGCACGCCTTTGTAAATCAGTTCTTTAATGTCTCAGAGTCAGGCCTAAACATAAAATTCCAGGATGCTATGACTACCATTTTATCTTGTCTAGAACAGACAAGGTGATGCCAGTGCTTAGGCAGTGTCTGGAAAAGTCTTCCAAGTCCACCTAGAGACATTTAATCTTGAATACAGGAACTGGAAGAGGTATTATTCATAGCATTTACTCAAGGGTAGAAACTGAGACTGTGGAGTGTCTGAGTGCTTGACAGAATTGTATTACACAACAGATAAAATCTGTCACTCATTCACTCACACACATACCCATACATGTGCACACACACACACACACGCATGCAGATTCATACACACACTCAGACCCATTCTGTGCTTATAGAATCTCACCCATTTACTGATCACAACTAGAGACATTTATAATAAAACTGTTCTTGCATCACTATCAGTGCCCACACTGGTAAATGACAGATTTCATCAGACCTGAGATCTAATATGGACATTAGTAATGGGCTGATGCTTCTTAAAAGCAGAAGTCTCACATGGATCTCATGAGCTAAAAATCATGGTATTGAGTGGGCTGCATTTATTTCTAGAGGTTCACGGGGAAAATCCATGTCCTTGAATTTTCCAGCTTTTGGGCACTGCCTTCAGGCTTTGGCTCATGGCTTCCATCTGTCTTCAAACTCAACAATGGGGGATGAGTCCTCCTAGGACTCATGGGCAAAATATTGAATGATGCAGAAAGTATCAAAAGAAGATGGAAGGAATACACAGAATCACTGTAATAAAAAGAAATGGTCAATGTTTAACCATTTCA
The DNA here is from genome assembly GCF_000296735.1 of Chrysochloris asiatica. NCBI lineage: Eukaryota > Metazoa > Chordata > Mammalia > Afrosoricida > Chrysochloridae > Chrysochloris > Chrysochloris asiatica. The sequence continues at coordinate 3,040,463 of NW_006408665.1, read as the reverse complement.
AGCAATAGCATATGCTCAAGACCCAATGATCCTGAAGCATCCAAGGTGCATTGAAGGAATTGGCATAGAATAAGGCAACAGGAATGGATGCAATACAAATGGAAAGCTTACAACAAAGTGATTTGGTACTCCAGACACTCACTCATCTATTGCAAGAAAACTGGAAGAAAACTACCTATCTAACTAGCTAGAAGAGATCAGTATTTGTGCCTTTTCCAAAGAGAGATAATCCAACGGATTGTGAAATCTTCAGACAATATCACTGATACCCCATGTGAGTAAAGTTTTACTAAAATTAATACATAAATGGCTGCAACCATACACTGATAGAGAACTTCAAGAGGTTCAAGCCGGAATAAAGGATTTCATTGCTGATGTCCAATGGATCTTGGCTGAAAGAAGAGAATACCAGAAGTGTTTCCTTGTGCTTTATTGACTATGCAAAAGCTTTCTATTGTGTGGATCATGACAAGCTATGGACAACATTGTGAATTATGAATATTCCAGAACACTTAATAGTGCTCATGAGGAACCTACCTGTACATAAACCAAGAGGCAGTTGTTTAAACAGAACAAGGGAATAC
>NW_006408665.1:3029098-3039484 GCF_000296735.1 Chrysochloris asiatica | reverse complement strand
CAAATGTGTTGCACAAGACCACTTTAAAGTGTTGAAGACCAAAGATATCAGTTTGAGAACTAAAGCGCACGTGACGCAAGCCATGGTATTTTCAGTAACCTCATATACATGCCAAAAATTGGATAGTGAATAAGGAAAATATCATAGAACAATTGATGCATTTGACTTTTGGTGTTGGAGGAGAATAGTGAACGTACCACAGACTGCCAAAGAACCAATAGATCTGTGTTGGAAGAAGTACAGCCAGAGTGTTCCTTGGAAGCCAGGTTGGCCAGACTTCATCTTTCATACTTCAGACATATCAGCATGAGGGACCAGTCTCTGGAGAAGGATATCATGTTTGGTAAAGTGGAGGGTCAGAGAAAAAGAGTAAGAACCCCCAACAAGATGGATTGGCACAGTGGCAGCATCAATGAGCTCAAATGTGGCAATGGTTTTGAGGTTGGCCCAGGATCAGGCAGTGTTTCGTTCTGTTGTGCCTAGGGTCACTATGAGTCAGTACAACATCAAAGAACGTGTCAACATGGCTAAACCATGATTCACCATCTTGTAATCTGATGTAATTATCCTATGTGTTATAATTCCTAATCTATATGATGTTTATGATACAGGATTCATTGCAGCTATGAGTCAAGATACAGTGTACAGTATTGTATCTTGAGTAAATCTCTTCTGAGATTTAAAAAAAAAGGGGGGAGAGAGAGAGATTAAACAAGTAAGCAGAGATCAAAGGGACCTCAGTACCACCAAGGAAGAAGAATGTGTCATTCAGACTGTGGGTTCCTGTGCTGTGAACCTCCCAGACCCAGGAGAAGACTGATGTCAAGACATATGGAATTATGTAAGGGACACCAAGCCCACAGACATTGAAAGGAGACAAAGACTTCCCTAAGAACTGGTGCCCTGTATTTGAACTTCTAGTCTCCTGAACTGTGAGAGAATAAATTTCTGTTCAAACCATCTGCTTGTGGAATTTCTGTTATTTTCTTTGTTTGTTAAGTGCCATTGAGTCAGTGACATGGCATAGCAATCTTGCATAGGGTTTATGAGGAGCAGCTGTTGGGTTTGAACTGCTGACCTTGTGGCTAACAGTCCAGTGCTTAACTATAGCACCCGGCCAGGATAACTAAGACATGATATAACTTTGATCACTTGGTTAAGGTGGGTTCTGCCAAGTTTCTCCACAGTAAAGGTACTTTTTTTCTTCTTTCCATACTCTATTAATTAGAATCAAGTTACTAAGTGCAGCCACACTCAATAGAAGGGGAATTTCAACTCCATCTCCTGAATTGAGGAGTCCCAAAGGAATTGTGGTCATATGTTAAAGCCACTATGTTGTTGTTGTTAAGTGCCATCAAGTCGGTTCCCACCTATAGCAACCAAGGAGTTTCCGAGGAGTGACTGGTGAGTTTGAACTGCCAACCTTGTGGTTCAAACTGACTTTGCAGTCCAGTGCATTAACTCACTGTGCCACACCAGAACTCAAAAGTCAATATCATAAGTAATTAATAAATATAAAATACTTTGGGGCTATGAACATATCATGTTTCTGCTTAAAGTTTTGCACACTACCTTTAGAATCTGTCAGCAAGTTATGTTCTAATGGTGAATTTCTATGTCACTCATTCCTGCTTTGTTCACCATTAGGAAGTTTTCTGGAAGATGTGTCCTTTCTTCCCTATTTATTTATTCAATCATTTATTATATCTGTACAGACTCATGGATAATTATTTTATTATTTTGGATTATAATCCAAAACTATTGTTATTTTTTCTTCAACTTTTATTCTATTTTATTTTTTGTAATGGTTGTGTACACATGTGGGAAGAATAGTATTTACAAGCAATATTGAATTACCTTTTTAAAAATATAAAATATTGCCTGTCTTGTTTTCACTTTTTTTTTTTTTTTAAGTTTTTCTTGTGAATTGCATGATAGTTTACATGGGAAAACATCAGTGTTGCACTCGTTATTTCATTATAATGATTGCCATCTCCTCCGTGCATCATCACCTAACAGCATCCTCTTCTATTCCCTCTGGTTTTTCATTTGTTTGTTTGTTTTGGGGATGTATACAAAAACACTCATGAATATATAATCATTTAAACAACCAAAGGGCACATTCTGCAAGCCTGCCTCCTGGAAACCAGCACACAGCCTTTCTCTTTCCATGAGCTTCTGTGTCTCTCCATGTCTACATCTCTGCCTCCACATCTAGTGTTGCTGCTTCTCTGGATAGGGTCCCACATTCCACTCATGCTCTTCTCCCTTGATGGTCCTAGAGTCCTGTGTTCCTGGACTGTAAGATTAATTACTCCCCACTTTTTGTTCCAAAACTTCTACCCTTACAGTTGTGACAGTTACAATTATTCATGATAACAAGTACTCACTATTTAATCATAAAAATCACATTCCCATCTCCTTTCACCAGAACCATCTAGACAAGATGAAAATTATTCAGTGGGGATTCTACCTTCCCCCACACACTCTGAAACTAAATTCTCTCTTGAAAACTTATAACCCAGTTACTTTGTGCCTTGATAGCCTCCATTTTCAGGTAGCCAATTTCTAAATTGCCAATCCCTATCAACCCTGTATACAGAGGGGATAGGACTGATACTTGATGTGAAGACCCCTTACCTCTCAGTTGATATTTTGAGCTACTACATCCATAGGTACAGGTCAAGTTCATGAAATTGTAGCAATTTACACCTGTTTCCTTTATCAAAAGCTGTTTTGTTTTTTTTTTTAATCTTTCTCTAGTCAAATTCTGATCATCAAACCATTGAGGTTATAGAGAATGAGTACTATCTATAAGTTTGGGCATTATTGTTTGGGCACTTCATCTCAGCTGGATTCTTTATTCTCAGCTCTAGCCCTCCTATACAGGGTCGCTGTGCGTCAAAATCGACTTCACGGCACTTAGCAACAACAACAACAACACAAAAAAACTCCAGGCTTATCTTGTATTTTTCATATTCCCTTCCTAGAATCAGACATTTCACCAAGGAGCCCTGGAGCATAGCTTTAAGATTTAGGAGTGTGTGTGTGTGGTTGAAGAATTTGGAGAAAAGAAATGCACTTTGACTTCCATTTCCATGGCTATGCCCTTGTCCATGGGCTCAGGAGTTCCCAGGTTTCGCCATACTTCAGACCAACCAGCCTTCCTCTTATCTCTCTCATCTCCAGGTGAACAGGAGTCTATAGAATGTGTTAAAACTCAGCCTGTGTCTTCATTGTTGCCTTTCCCACTTTTCCATTTACCAGGTGACTAACATTCTGACCAAGGTTCTGCATTGGGCTTAGGATTCCACCTAGGGTCCTATACACTACAAAGGCTTCACAAGAAGCCTCTTTCACTGGGCAAATTCTAGAACCCCTTTTAGGTATTCCAGTCAGTTATAGGCTGAAGACAGACTTACAAACTTTCTGTAATCATGTTTCCCAATGTTCCTTTCTATATTGTGATTTATTTTGTTTCTCAAATTGTTCCAGCTTTGTACATTTGGAACTCCTTCAGATTCCTATATCCTTTTGCCTTGCCCCAATTTCTTTTTTTTTTTCCTATTTAGCACATCCTCATTCCTTGGCACTACTGGTGTGGCACTGTATGATTAGCACTGGACTGTGAGCTACAAGGCCTAAAGTTCAAACCCACAAGCTGCTTCTCAGAGACCCTATACAGAGTCGCTGTGAGTCAGAATCGACTTCATGGCATTTAGCAACAACAACGACAACACAAAAATACCCCAGGCTTATCTTGTATTTTCCATGTTCCCTTCCTAGACTCAGACACTTCACCAAGGAGCTCTGGAGCACAGCTTTAAGATTTAGGAGTGTGTGTGTGTGTGTGTGTGTGTGTGTGTGTGTGTGTGTTTGGAGGAAAGAAATGCACTTTGACTTCCATTTCAAAGGTAGGATTTTACTGCTGATTTTTAAATGGTGATATGGGAAAATTCTGAGACCGTCTAGATTCCTTAGCTTTAGTCTACTGCATGCCATCAAGTTAGTTCTGACTCATAGTAATCTTATACAGAGGTTCCCGAGGTTGCAAATCTTTATGGGAGCAGAAAGCCTCACCTTTCTCTGGAGGAGCTGCTGGTGGATTTGAACTCCTTACCTTCCAGTTAGCAGCCCAACACGTAACCCATAACACTACAAGGGCTCTTGGGCTAAAGAAGTTAATTAGTGAGGGTATCTAATCATTACTCAGTACCTGGGGAGGATTTTCAATTTATCTCCATACACACCATAGGGATTTTTCACTCACCTAACCTTTGTTGAGCTCTGTTGTGTTCCAGGCACTCTGCTATATGCTGACTTTACAGATATGAATGAGGTTTTCCCTTCTCCCTCAGGGGATTCACAGTTTGGCAACATAATATGATAAGCATTGGAGTAAAGACTGGTAATGGGTACAGTGTAAGCACAAAAGAGGGGAGGACTATTTTTATTTGAAGAGCACCAGAGAAAGCAGAAAAGTACAAGGTCAAAGTTCAGTGCTGGAGTCAGATTTACAGGGTTGGAATCCTAGCTCCATCACTTACTACCCTTAGAATCTTATCCACTCAGTTTCCCTACCTGGGCCCACTTGTGGTAGAAACAAAGATAACAGCCACCACAGGGTTTCATCTTTATCCTGGACACAAAGCAGAACTTTATTTCCTGGTTCACTGCAGCTGAGAGGGACGGTGTGTCAGACTTGTGTGGGAAGTGCTGAGGCACCAGGTACTCACAGTTCTGGCATAGAGCATCTGTGTGATCTGCCACACTGTCTCTCCCCTGTCCACAAAAGCCTCCAGGATGAAGAGGCATTATGAGTGCATTACAGAAAGAGTTTGGGACCCTGAGCTTATGGTTGAAAGTGAGCTGCCTAGGAGACTTGTCCATCCAGGACCCTATGCATCAGACTTAGCATGAACAAAAGAAGTCTGTCATTTTGGGACTGCTCATTGCAACAGTTAATCTATCCTGATTAACACACCACCTGAAAGGCTTGTGAGAGTACTTCCTTGAGACTGAAACATACATGCTAAACCCTCAATAAAGAATAGCCATTACCATTATCATGCTATGCAGAGGGAAGCACAGTGTTGAGTTGGGACTTGATTTGATAGGTGGATCAAAAGTGATGAGAGAAGAATTCATGAGTTTGGGCCAGAGAAAAAGGAACTGAAAAGTAAAGAAACGACAAGCGGGGGAAGTGAGAGAATGTTTTTAAAAAGGGACAAGCTGTCCATAAGTGGATGGAGCAGCTGCCCTGGAAATCTTTTCCCACCCACCCAGAGTCAGAGTCACTGATGCTCACAGCCGTGGGGACAGCCCTGTTGTGACTGCTGTTGACAGCTGCTCAAAGCCTCTCCCTCCTTTCTTCCAGATTCAGAGGCCTGGCTTTTTCATTTGTTTTAACCCAATGGAAAGGTCCTTCCTGGATACTTTTTTTTTTTTTTACGACTATCACCTTCCGGTAACAGGAACAGTCTTAATGAGCTGTAGGAGACGAAAGACAGCAGACAACTCCACAGAGGAAAGGCCAACCAAACAAAGGACAGAGGAGTCTTTGTCTCTGTGGGCTGGAAGGAAACAAAGGGCAAATGTGTAGAATAGGGCCGCAAAAGCTGCAAAGATCATTTTTCCTTAAAGCCTGCTCTCAGCATCACAGATGTTTCTCTAGGGTAAAGGATTCAACCTGTGGCCAGGCAATGCATTTTCTCTGGGCAAAACTAGTCAGTGGGCTAGGAAACTCATCCATACTATTATCCAACTGTCTCAGAGACCTCATAAAGGGGAGAGTGTATAAAAGCACTGTCTACTCACCATCTGCTTCTTGGAAACCCTATACTGGGTTGCTGAGTCGAAATTAACTGGAAAGCACCTAACCGCAACAACATCATCTCTTTGCTAAGCTTGTTAAAATTCACTTATCTGAAAACCAATTGTTCTGGGCCCCTGTAAATGCTGTTGAGCATTAGATGGTTAAGCTATAGCTTTTGTTTAAAGCCAATAGGATGAAGAAGAAGAATTTACCCAACTGGAAAATTGACACTAAGATGATCAGACTATATCAACCTCATTTATTATAGAAATCTTATCCAACAAGAAACCACAGGCTGGAATAAAATGTTTGTTTCCAAACATTAGGACCACCCTATCTGAAAAGCAGGAAGAACCTAGAAAACAAAGAAAACTGGACTCAGATACTACAATAAGGTGCGTGTGAAATTCATGAAACTTTTACAATGAGAAAGGAGACCTGGTAGCAAAGTGGTTAAAACTATGGCTGCGAACCAGAAGGTCCATGGTTTGAACCCACCATCAGCTCAGTAGGAAAAAAATATGGCAGTTTGTTTTGGTGGAGATCTACAGCCTTAGAAATAGTATAGGACAGTTCTCAATTTGACTCATAATCAGTTTGATCGCAGTGGATTTGGTTTGAGTTGCAATGAGAAGATTAGTTTCTTGATGCAAAAATGTTCTGTCCAAGTCTTCCCCTACCTTTTCCTTGCCTTGTCAGTTTTTGACATTTACTTTCAGCATTTGGGAGTAATGTATGTTCTCTGCTGGTGGACCCACTCTGACAAAGCCATATCTACAATATAAGCTTCTCAAGAGACTCATGTGCATATTATCCCAATATAGGCTTTTTCTGGAAAGAAAAAGTCACATCTACTTATGTGTATCTGTAAATCAAAATCTACTTGTCAATGGAGTTTTCGCCAACATGCCAAAGAAAATGCAGGCTGGCTTAGGGTGGGTAATGACAGAGCACACAAAGAGATCTATTTGTTCTTTTGGGATTTCAAGAGAATCATATAGCCCAACCAAGGTCAACAGATTATCACCACCTGATTTCAGACGTTACTCTTTAGAGGTACAGTTCACAGCTACTTCTAAAACAAGCATGTCAAATCTGACAGGTGGGTATATCTCTTTAAGGCATACAGCTTCTGTTATATAGTGAATTCACTATAAAGTCTAATCAAGTTGTTGTCGTTGCTAAGTGCTGTCAAGTCTAACTCATGGCGACCCAATATAGGGTTTCTGAGTACCAGCTGGTGGGTTTGAACTATTGACGTTGAGGTCAGAAGCCCAGTGCTTATCCTAAAATAAATATAATACTGGATTTTACAGTTTGTACCACTGTGGAAAACTCTTGAAATGTCTACAAACATCATCAACATTTAAATGTTCAAATTTCTTGCCAGCTTGAGTTGGCATTAAAATCTTTTCGGGGAAATTTTAATACTTTTTTCTTTAATTTCTCTTCTTTTTTCTTTTAGGAATCTCTAAGGGGACAATGTGTGGCACTGTGGGTTAATGCACCAGACTGAAAATCCATTTGAACTGCAAGGTTGGTGGTTTAAGCTCACCAGCTGCTCCTTGGAAACCGTATACAGAGTTGCTATGGGCCGGAACAGACACGACGGCACTTAACAAAAACAACAAGGGGAAAATGTAACACTTTAAATTTGCTAAATTTGTTTTGTTTTGTTTTGTGGAGGGTGTTAGTGTTGGTTCAGTGGTAGAATTAGCTCCTATGGTTTGGGAGATCTGGTTCAATTCCAGCCAATGCACCTTGAGCACATATCTGTCAGTGGAAGCTAGCGTGTTGCTGTTATGCTGAATAGGCTTCAGTGAAGCTTCCAGACTAAGGCAGAGTAGGAAGAAAAGACTGACAATCTACTTCCCCAAAATTAGTCAGTGAAAACCTTATCAACTTCAAGAGTCTAATCCCCTTGTGCACGGGGTCTCCATGGGGCCAATTTTGAGCTCTTAACAACAGCAACAACAAAAAAGTTTGATCACAGGCCCCCTTGAGTGGATAGAAGCACAGGGCTATGGTTTTGACAGATGCCTGAGGGAGATGCTCATTCCTAACCAAGTTCTGGTGTGGCACTACAGGACAATGTACTGGACTGCAAGTTCAACAGTTCAAACTCACCAGCCACTCCTCAGAAATCCTATACAAGATTGATAGTGTGATTCAATGCACTTAACAACATATTTATTATTTTATCAATCACTTTTAAAAACCCTTTTCTAAAAGGAAGCAGCAGTACAAAAGTGGGATGACTCTAAAGGGGTCAGATGAGGCAGGGGCTCGTGAAATGTAGTGACAGTGTTGAGGGATAGGAGGTGAAGATGGTGATTCTCAGGCCTCGGGTTCTGGGCCTACCCAATGGGCATGGTAATGCCTCCCCTAAGGTAGTGAGAGGATTAGCAGTGAGATTGCACTTGACACAGAGAATGTGCCTACTCAATAGTGTTGTGGTGGTTAAGTGCCATTATGTTGATCCCGATTTTTTCTGAGGAGCAACTGATGGGTTTGAACCACCAACTTTGTGGTACACAGTCGAGTGCTTATCCTACAGCTCCACACCAGGAGTTCACAATGGTGATTCTTATGTGCGATCCCACTTCCTCTACTTTAAGAAACATGCCTTTGAGTAATTTTTGTCCTAGTTTAACCTGTTTAACCCACTGTCTTGGAGTGGATTCCAACTCATAGTGACCCTATATAGGGTTTCTGAGATTGTACCTTTTTACTGTAGCGAACAGCCTCATCTTTCTTCCATTGAGCAGCTGGTGGATTTGAACCATCAACCTTGCTGCTAACAGCCACCCAATCTTAACACACTATGCCATGAGGGCACCTCGTAACCTGGTCACATCTCTATAAAAGAGGAATCAGGGTTCTTTATAATACTCCTGCAAACCAAACTAAACCACTGCCATTGAGTTGATTCCTGCTCGTAGTGACTCTTAGGGTTTCTGAGGTTTCACCAACAGAGTGCTGGTGGCTTTGAATCACTAATCTTCCAGCTAACAGTCCAATGCTTATAACACAATGCCACCAATACCTAGCCCTGTACCTTGTTGTTGTTGTTAAGTACCGTGGAGTCAGTTCCAACTCATAGTGACCCTGCGCAGGGTTTCTGAGGCTGCAAATCTTTACGGGAGTAGAACCCCTCATCTGTCTCCTGTGGAACAGCTGGCAGTTTTGGACTATCGACATTGAGGTAAGCAGCCCAATTCCCTTACAATTTACTTTATATTAAATTGTTTTCCTAAGGCAGTCCTGGGAGCTTCCCTTCAACCTATTTGCCTACTTGCACAGATTCCAACAAACTAGATAGTGGAAAGGGCAAGAAAACCTCACAGTTCTTAATCCTTCATTTACCTCTGTTCACTAAACTCATTTCTCAATCTCCATACAGTTTGGTGAGAAGCGTTTGGATTCATCTCCCCTGTTAGAGTCTTCATTACAAAGCACACAGTGATGAAAAGTTTGCCTGACGCCACTCAGAATGCACTAAAACCCATGGCACAGAGGACAGATTGCATTTACTCCCATAGCCTAGGGTTAATGTGCTGGACTGCAAGGTTGGTATGAACTGCAAAGTCATTGGTTCAAGCTCACCAGCCGCTCCTTGGAAACCCTATGCATGGTCACTATGGGTTGGAACTGACTCGACAGCACTTAACAGCAACAATAACAACCATGTGCAAATTAAAGTATATCTAACCTGGGTGTCCGTGGAATGAACCGTTTCTATAACTCTATTTGGTATAGATCGACTCAACCATTTTTTATTGTGTGTGAGTGTGTGTGTGTGTGTGTGTGTGTGTGTGCAAAGCAGTCTATGAATTGAGTTCTATGGAATACCCCAGTGTCTTTATGTAAACACTACATTTTTCTTCACCAGCTTGAAGTGAGTTTTTATCATTAGTAACCAATGGAATCTGTATTAAACAAACACCCATAGAAAGCAGAGTTGTTAGCTGTCATCACAAGAAAGTCATAAAATATAGATCAGAATGTACATGGTGGGAAAGAATTGTATGTGATGTTTGTTTTCTTCTTTGGAATTTTCTATATTCTTTATAGTTTTCTAAAGGGACCAATATGATCTCCATATAAAAAATAAACTACATTATAAGAAAATGAAATATTTATTTCTAAAAAAAACCAAAAAACAACAACACAAACAGACTATGAATTAAGGAAAACATCCCAGATGAGAACCACAGTTTCCGCTGTGTAAACCCAAGTAAGGTCTCATGGGTTCAGTCCCACGAGGCAAAGGCAGCAGAAACTGGACAATTGGCTACTTCATTATAAGTTGTTGTTTCTGTGCAATCCCATACCAGAAAAGAAAGGAAAAAAATGTTACCATGGAGTTAATTCTTGCTAATAGTAACCCCATGTGTTGTAGACTTAAGACTGCATTCCATAGGGTTTTAAAACCTGTTATCTTAAGGAAATAGGTTGCCAGGCCTTGTTTCAAAGGCACCTCTGGGTTAGTTTGAACCTTTACTCTTTTAGTCAGTAGCTGAGATGTAACCATTTGAGCCATCCAGGCTCAAAACATCCTATTTGTTGTT
>NW_006408665.1:3027407-3028403 GCF_000296735.1 Chrysochloris asiatica | reverse complement strand
GGGGGCAAATACTAAAAGTGCCATGGGCTACCAAAAGAACCAATAGATCTATGTTGGAAGAAGTGCAGCCAGAATGCTCCTTTGAGGCCAAGATGGCTAAGCTTTGTCTCTCATACTTTGGACATATTGTCAGGAGGGAACAGTCACTGGAGAAGGATATCATGCTTGTTAAGATGGAGGGTCAGAGAAAAAGAGGAAGACCCCCAACGAGATGGATTGGCCATGTGGCAGCATTGATGGACTCAAGTGTGGCAGCAGTAGTGAAGTTGGCCCAGGATCAGACATTGTTTCATTCTGCTGTACATGGGGTGGCTATGAGTCACTTTGGACTCAATGCCACCTGACAACAACAACAACAACATTTCTAGCTAGAGGAAGCATTCTGCCAATAACAGTAATTTTCTCTTGTTGCAGAATCTAAAATCAAGCCATGTGCAAAATTCATATAAAACAATTTACACATTACCTGGTAAGTATATTGTAGCAGATATAATGCAGTCAAGTAATGAACACTGTGATAAATATTTGCTCTTCATATCTGATTTATTAGTTTTTTAGTTAAAAGAAAAATTGGAAAACATTATAAACTCCAATTTAGCATGTTCTTTCTACACAATAGCATATATAAGGGTTAATAAGGACATGAGCTGCAAATAGCTGCTGTATTACAAGCCATTTCCATTTCATTTTCATTGCTGTATTTGAAGAAAGTTTGTGAGGCAGAGCAGCTTTGCTGCCTTTGAAACTTAGGCATTTTGCATGCAACTGGTACCCTCTAGTGGCAGAGAAAGAATCCTCAGTCATGGATAGTGTCATTATAGTTAAATTTATTTATGCTACCTAACTTACCCTCCACCACTCGTCTGTCAGTTTGTCATACTGTGGTGGCTTGTGAGTTGCTGTGATTCTGGAAGCTATGCCACAGGTATTTTAAATACCAGTAGGGTCACCCATGGTGGACAGGTTTCAGATGAGCTTCCAGATGAAGACAGACTA
>NW_006408665.1:3021931-3023462 GCF_000296735.1 Chrysochloris asiatica | reverse complement strand
GTGGTAGCAATTGTGAGGTTGGCCCAGGATCAGGAAGTGTTTCATTCTGCTGTGCATAAGGTCACTATGAGTCGGTACTGACTCTATGGCATCTAAGAACAACAACTTACCCTGGGAGTCTGGTGAGGTCTGTAGGATAAGCACTGGACTGTTGATCTCAAGGTCAGGAGTTCAAATCTATCCGCCAATCCTTGGAAGCCCTATACAGGGTCACAACCCATTTGTTGTTGTTAAGTGCCATCGAATCGATTCCGACCCATAGCAACCCTGTATAGGGTTTCCTAGGAGAAGCTGGTGACCTTGAACCGCCGACCTTGCAATTCAAATGGCTTTGCACTCTTTCACATTAACTCACAGCACCACACCAGTTCTTCCACAACCCACTAGATGACACTTAACAAAGCAAAGCCAAAAATGTACCTTATAGAGTACTTGGGTGGTATAAATGGTTCACACACTCAGCTGCTACCCACAAGGATGGAGATTTGATTCCACCCAGAGGGAGTTTGGAAGAAACATGTCGATTTACTTTCAAAAACTCAGCCATTGAAAACAGCATGGAGCACAGTTGTACACTGACCTAGATAACAACTGGTTAACTTATCCTATCCCAGAGTTTCAGGGAGAGAAGCGTAAATGAAGAACCTGGCAGGCCAGCATCTGTAGTCCTTTTGTAATTTAGAAGGCCAAGCTGTTTTCCTAGGGTTTATAAGATAAGGGTTCTTAAATGCTTCTGAGGTTTCATTCCTCTTTTAGCGATGAGTACATTTTTTTCTGCTTTGTCTTTCTGGGACCTTTCCTCCAGTTGTTGTTGTTGTTGTTGTTAAGTGCCACTGAGTCGGTTCCGACCCATAGCGACCCTGAACAGGGTTTCCAAGGGTGTAATAGGAGTTGGTTTTTCATGCTGCCTCAGGTAATTCAGGTATGCTTCAAAAATCACACAGTTTCCCTGGACTCTGGGAGACCTTGGGCTAATGAGGAAGTGGTTAGTATGTGCTGAGTTCCCTTCAGGCAGGCAAAGGACCAAAGACATCTCCTGCCTGAATATCCTATGGCATCCTGGGTAGAGCACATGGTTAACATGCCCAGCTGCTAACTGAAAAGTCCACCCAGAGGTGCCTTGAAAGAAAGGCATGGCAATCTACTTTTGAAAACTCAGTCACTGAAAACCCTCTGGAGCATAATTTTACTGTGACACACATGTGGGAAGCATGCGTCAGAATCAGCTCAGCAATAGCTGGGTTTAAGTATCTTAAATCTATACACTGATACATCTACAGCCCAAAGCCTTTCTTTCTATTGAAACTGCAACTCCACCCCAACATCATCTCCATTTATGGGACTCACTTGTTCTTCAATGCAGAGACCAAAGGCTCAGCCTCACTTTCCTCCTTTGGGTCTGAATTTCTTCCACTCATCTGTCCCAAACACCATTGCTTTGTTCCAGGCCTTGATTGTTTCTCACTGGGATGATTTTTATGTCTTCCTAGTTGGATTTCTGCTCCATAGTCAATTCTTCTGTTATACTGCT
>NW_006408665.1:3017848-3021528 GCF_000296735.1 Chrysochloris asiatica | reverse complement strand
GATTACCCTGAGTACTCACCCATTTTCCTATGTTTTTACATGCTGTGCCCTAGCCATCCTTCCAAGATTGCATCTTCCAGGTACCAATCTTTCTTGGCTTTCAACTTTCATATTCCAATCAGCAGTACTTATCAACGTATCTTGATAGCATGTTTGATCAATTTCAGGCTGCCGTAGTTGGTTAAAAAAAAAAAACAAAAAACCTAGAGTTTCTTGTCTTTTGCATTAGTAGTTGGTGTGCAATTTAAATAATAGTTGTATTGACTGGTCTTTCTTGTAGGTATGGATATGTTCTGTCATTGACACTATTATACTTCAAGATCAATCTTGAAATGCTCTTTTTGATAATGAATGCAAAACCATCCCTCTTCAATTTGTCCTTCCTGGCATAGCAGATCATAAGATTATCCAATACAAAATGGCAACCAGCTGTCCATTTCAGCTCACTAATGCTTAGAATATCAATTTTTATGTGTTCCATTTCATTTGCACCACGCTTGCCTCCAGTGCACAGTAAAGAATTAGAACCATGACTGACTCCAAGTACTTCACAAACTAAAAAAGGAGAAATCCTTGAATTAAAGTCTGAGTTCAACAATGAAAAGAAGAAGGACGCTGTGAAGAAAGTGATTGGTGTTATGGCGGTGGGAAAGGATGTTAGCTCTCTCTTTCCAGATGTGGTAAACTGTATGCAGACTGATAACCTGGAACTAAAGAAGTGTATCTCTACTTGAACTATGCCAAGAGTCACCCAGACATGGCTCTCATGTCTGTCAACAGCTTTGTGAAGGATTCTGAAGAGCCCAATTTGTTGATTCAAGCCTTGGCAGTCAGAACCATGGGCTGCATTCAGGTGAACAAGATAACAGAGTATCTCTGTAAGCCCCTCCATGAGTGTTTAAAGGATGAAGACCCCTATGTTCAGAAAACAACTGCTTTCTGTGTGGCAAAGCTCTAGGACATCAATGCCCAACGGGTGGAAGATCAGAAATTCTTGGTTCTTTGTGAAAGCTCATAGTGGATTTAAATCCAATGGTGGTGGCCAATGCTGTAGCAGCCTTATCTGAAATCAGAAAATTGCAGCCAAACAGCAATTTCCTTGATCTGAATCCAGAGAACATTAATAAACTGCTGAATGGGGTAGATTTTCATTCTTGACTGCTTATCTAATTATAACCTGAAAGATGACCGAAAGGTTCAGAGCATCTGTGATCGAGTAACTCCCTGGCTATCTCATGCCAACTCAGCAGTGGTACTCTCAGCAGTAAAAGTTTTAATGAAATTTTTAGACTTGTTACCCAAGGACTCTGACTATTACAAAATATGCTGCTGAAGAAGTTAGCCTCTCCACTTGTCATTTTGCTGTCTGGGGAGCCAGAAGTGCAATATGTTGCCTTGAGGAACATCAACCTAATTTTCCAGAAAAGGACTGAAGTCTTGAAGCAAAAAATCAAAGTCTTCTTTGTGAAGTATAATGATCCCATCTATGTAAAACTTGAGAAAATGGACATCATGATTCATCTGGCATCCTGTGCCAACATTGCTCAGGTTATGGCAGAGCTGAAGCAGTATGCCACAGAGGTAGATGTTGACTTTGTTCATAAAGCTGTGCAAGCTATTGGACAATGTGCCATAAAGGTGGAGCAATCTGCAGAGCTCTGTGTGAGCACTTTGCTTGATCTTATCCAGGCTAAAGTAAATTATTTGGTCCAAGAGCCAGTTGTTATCAGGGACACCTTCTGCAAGTACCCCCAATAAATATGAAAATACCATCATTACTCTGTGTGAGAACTTAGACTCACTAGATGAACCAGTTCCTCAAGCAGCTATGATTTGGATTGTGGGAGAATATGTGGAAAGAATTGACAATGCTGATGAATTACTGGAGAGTTTCCTGGAAGAGTTCCATGATGAAAGTAACCAGGTACAGCTCACTCTGCTTATTGTCATAGTGAAGCTGTTTCTTAAGAAGCCATCAGAAATGCAGGAGCTGGCTCAGAAGGTTTCTGAGTTTGGCAACCCAGGATTCTGATTACCCTGACCTTCAAGACTGAGGCTATATTTACTGGTGCTTTCTCTCAACGGACCCTGTCACAGCAAAAGAAGTAGTCTTATCTGAGAAACCATTGATCTCTGAGGAAACAGACCTTATTGAACCAACTCTACTGGATGAACTAATCTGCCACATTGGGTCTTTGACTTTTATATACCATAACCCCCCCTCCCCCAGTGTTTTTGTAGAAGAAAGTCGTGGACTCCATCGCAAACATTTGGAAGCACTGATGCTGGTGACAATCCTGTTGGCACCACCACTGCAACCAACCTGGAACAGACTCAGATCATATCCTCTCAAGGTGACCTGCTAGGGGACCTTTTGAACCTTGACCTTGGTCCCTCAGTCAGTGTGCCACAGGTGTCTTCCATGCAGACGGGAGCAATGGATCCCTTTGGAGGAGGACTAGACAGTCTGGTTGGGCAGTCCTTCATCCCATCATCAGTGTGCATAACCTATGCTCCCTCACCTACTCCTGCTGTGGTCAGCAGTGGTCTGAATGATCTTTTTGAACTCTGCACTGAATAGGCATGGCTCCTGGTGGATATGTGGCTCCTAAGACTGTTTGGGTGCCTGCAGTAAAGGCTAAAGGCTTGGAAATTTCAGGAACACTCACTCATCACCAAGGACACATCTATATGGAAATGAATTTTACCAACAAAACTCTGCAGCACATGACACAGACTTTGCCACCCAGTTTAACAAGAATAGTTTTGGTCTCGTCCCAGCATACCACTGGCCATCTATACACCACTGATGCCAAACCAGAGCATTGATGTCTTCCTGCCTCTCAACACCTTAGGCCCAGTCATGAAGATGGAAGTTCTAAATAACATGTAGGTGGCTGTGAAAAACAATATTGATGTCTTCTGCTTCAGCTGCCTCATTGCTCTCAATGTACTTTTGTAGACGATAGCAAAATGGAACTCCAGGTCTTCCTTGCAATGTGGAATTATATTCCCAATGGAAATGAACTTCAGTTTCAGATTAAGGAATGCCATTTAAATGCTGATACTGTTTCCAGCAAATTGCAAAACAACAATGTTTATACTATTGCCAAGAGGAATGTGGAAAGGCAGGACACGCTGTACCAATCCTTGAAGTTACTAATGGCATTTGGAATTTAGCCAAACTATGTATACAGCCAGGAAACCCCAATTAAGTGCTGTCGCTGAAGTGTAGAGCTACTGAGGTCTTTAAGTACATCTATCAAGTCTATGACAGCACTTTGAAAAACTAATGAACTAGTCCAGTGTCCTCCAGCCACCCTGTGATCGGTGCAAGCCAAGAGCTCCTAACTGGAAGAAGTTGTGTCAATGTATAGAATCTGAATCAAACCTATTGAGGCCACCCACCAAGGTAGTGACTAGAGTAATCTGTACTAACATTAGGGCATAACTTGCTGGATATTTTTAGTTTCCTGTGAATACTTGTAACCACTGCTTCAATCACTTCCCACCTCTTGCCATCTGCAGCTGCTATCCATCCTTACTTGAGGGCTTCTGCATGCTGTGCCAATGGATGGTGTTTTCCACACCCACTTTTGAGTGTAGTTCGATATTTTTTAATCAAGTATTCCTTTCAAAAGCAAAAATGGGAGAGGAACAAACAAGATGGCGGATCGGGT
>NW_006408665.1:3006691-3013645 GCF_000296735.1 Chrysochloris asiatica | reverse complement strand
GATAAATGGAGAAAAGATTGATGCTGTCAAAGACTTCATTTTGCTCAGATCCACCATCAACACTCATGGAAGCAGCAGTCAAGAAACCAAGGAACAGGTTACATTGGGTAAATGTGCTGCAAAGGACCTCTTTAACATGTTTAAGAGCAAAGATATCAGTTTAAGGACTAAGGTACACCTGACCCAAGCCATTGTATTTTCAACAGCCTCATATGCATGTGAAAGTTGGAAAAGGATTAAGGAAGGCCTTAGAAGAATCAATGCATTTGAATTATGGTGTTGGAAAACAATATTAAAAGCACCACAGACTACAGAAGAACAAACAAATCTATGTTGGCAGAAGTGAAGACAGAGTGCTCTTTAGAAGCCAGGGTGGCCAGACTTCATTGTCTCTCATACTTTGGACATGGTATCAGGAGAAGGACATGATGCTTGGTAAAGTGGAGGGTCAACAGAAAAGAGGGAGACCTCCAACAAGATGAATTGACACACTGGCAGCAACAATGGGCTCATGAGTAGCAATTGTAAAGATAGGAAAGGACCAGGCAATGCATAGGTTCTGTGTGAGTCGAATTGACTCAATGGCACATAACAACAACAGTAGTACCTAGCATGGGGCTGGCCCTAGGTAAATGGAGTTTTATCTATCTAACCATCTGATGCACAACTGTTGATGGCTAATGAGCTCTGGTAGCATAGTGGTTACGAATTGGGCTGCGAACATTAAGTTCAGTAGTTGAAAACTACCAGCCACTCCATGGGAGAAAGATGAGGCTTTCTGTTCCCGTAAAGATTTACAGCCTCGGAAACCCTGTACAGGGTCGCTATGGGTCAGAACCGACCTGATGGTACTTAACGACAACAATAACAATGGAAAAGTCAGCAATTCAAACACACAATAGGTGAGGGGTGGGAAAGATCTGACAATCTACTCCTGTAATACATTATAGCCTAAGGAGCTCTGGTAGCGTAGTGGTTACGAATCGGGCTGTGAACCTTAAGGTCAGCGGTTCGAAACTACCAGCCGCTCCCCAGGAGAAAGATGAGGCTTTCTACTCCCGTAAGGATTTACACCCTCGGAAACCCTGTACAGGGTAGCTATGGGTCAGCTCCGACTCGAAGGCACTTAACAACAACAAAATTACATTATAGCTTAGGAAACCCTCTGGGGCATTTTTACTCGGTCACATCTTATTATTACTGGAGTTCTGGTGTGGCACTATAGGATAAGCACTGGACCATACCGTAGGTGTGAACCACAAGATTGCTGGTTCAAATTCACCAGCTGCTCCTGGGAAACCCTATACAGGGTAGCTGACTCAACGGCACCTAACAACAACAATCTTATTACTATGGGTAGGAATCGACTTGACCTCACACATCAACAACTGCATGATAAAGTGGACTTGATCTTCCTGAAGCAACACTAGAAACTCAAAAATCTAATTACCTCAGTGATCTCATGCTAACTATGACTTTATGCACATTTTAACTTGCATATGGCACAGACTATGTTTTTTTAAACAAATGGATGCTTATTCCAGAGGCAAGTATTACTTCATGGAAATATTTTGTCTATCATCCATTAATTTCAAACCAAGACGCAAGAGAAACGTGTGTTTTTACTATTAGCCAATTTAATCATTTTTTTCCCTCTCACCTCTTATACGTTCAACGTGGCCAAGTCAGCTGAAAAAACAATAAAATCGTATAAGCAGACGCCACTTCATCATCTTGTCTCAGACATTCTTGCTGGCAATATACATTTCATATACTCAAAACGGGGTGTTCTGAAACAGACACAGGCATTCCAGCTACCCATCATTGACTGCCTTCCTTTTCATGGCTTCAGATTCATAAAGAATCACCTGAGTGGGTGACTATCTTGAGGCTGAAGCAAGGATCAGAGGGTCCAGGAAGAAGGCCAAGTTTCTGCTGACAAACATACTTGCCTCTGTCCTTTTAGAGCATTCAGCATAGGCAAAAGAAACTGAGGGTGGGGGGGTGGGGAGATGGAGCCCTGCCTGCCAGCAAACTGTTACACAAGTCTACAAATATGGTAATAAGGTTTACTTGAAAGTGTTCTCTTCAAGGCAAGCCTTATTGTTGATGGGTGCTTCTGCTTCAAAACGATTTCAGATTTCATGTTACAGAAGAGATGTCAAAATCCAATTAGCTGTGTTTGTTAGAAACATTGGAACTTTCTTTCTTCCAGTTGTTCTAGTGTTAAATGAAGTCGTGATAGCGGGAAAGTTGGAGGACGCGTTTCAGATTATTGCATTATGTTCTCATTTTTCATGAAGAGTTCAGATTTATTCTGGATATACCAACTCTGAAAAGGCAGAAAGAGATTTGTTTTTACATTATTTGGGGGAAAGCATGGGTGAAACAGCCTGAGTATAGGTCAGTTAGGCAAATTTGCTGCACAAGACCTCTTTAAAGTGTTGAAGAATAAAAACGTCAGTTTGAGCACTAAGGTGCACCTAACCCAAGCCAGGGCATTTTCAATAACCTCATATGCATGTGAAAGTTTGACAGTGAATAAAGCAGACCATAGAAGAACCGATGCATTTGAGTTATGGTGTTGGAGGAGAATATTGAAAGTACCATGGACTGTCAAAAGAACAAACCAATCTGTGTTAGAAGAAGCACAGCCAGAATGCTCCTTGGAAGCCAGGATGGCCAGACTTTGTCTCTTATACTTCAGACATATTATAAAGAGGGACCATTCCCTGGAGAAGGACAGCATGTTTGGTAAAGTCGAAGGTTGGAGAAAAAGAGGAAGACTCCTAACAAGATATATTGGCACAGTGGCAACAGCCATGGGCTCAAATGTAGCAATGATTGTGAGGTTGGCACAGGCCCATGCAGTGTTTCATTCTGTTGTGCACAGGGTCACTATGAGTCAGTACTTACTCGATGGCACATAACAACAACATAGGACAATTAAAAGAAATAAGAGCATAAACCAAGTGTCAGAAAACCAAATTTAACTCTCATCTCAGAATCTAGAATGAATATTATGTAGCTTGCCACTACCAGATCCTGAGTTCAGTTGATTCAAACCCACACCTGAGGCCACACATCAAACTACTATTGTAGAACCGTCCTCATTGTAAAGCTTTCCAGGGAATACACATGTAGACCTCTAATCTGTTATGTTCTAACAGGGAGCCAAATGACTCAACTTCAATGCTTTGTCATATTTTCATCAGTCAGAGTTTTAAGAATTGAGGAATTTCACGTAAAAATTCCTGTGCTTCCATCCTCTTGAGAATATCAGATGATCTTCCCATGCCACAATCTCCCAGGGCAACAATCCACTGAAAAGGAGAGCATCTGACTCTGTGGATGGATTGTGCTTCTCCAGAGCAGCCAACTCCACCTTTCCTACTTTACTCCTCTTCATGCTTGCCCAACACCTGAGCATCTGACCCCTGGTAGCATAACGGGCAACTCGTGGGGCTGGTAATTACAAAGTCAGCAGTTCAAATCCACCAGCTGTTCCACAGGAGAAAGAAGAGGCTTTCTGCTCCCATGAAGACCCAGAGCCTCAGAAACCCGTACCTAGGGTCACTGTGAAGGGTCACTGTGGGTCATAATTGACTCTGATGGCAGAAAGCTTATGGAGGTTTAGGAAGTGCTTGTATACATACAATGGTAAATAGTAATGAGTAAGCCAGCTGTCAACTTCAGTCTGTTCTGCTACCACCCATATTTCTCTAACAATCTCTGGTGTTGTTAATTATTCTGCAGTCCATTCTGACCCATAGCTACTCCTGTTGACTAGAACTCCTCCATCCGGTTTTCAAGGCTCTGATCTTGTTGGAAACAGGCTGCCAGGTCTGTCTTCTGAAGAGCCTGTTTGCACTATCAGGGACTCCTTCTGTAACCATTGTTGTTGTTGTTAAGCACCGTGGAGTCAATTCTGAGCCTCGAGGAGAAGCTGGTGAGTTTGACCTGCCAACTTTATGGTTACCAGTCAAGTCATACAAAATTGGTTAAATGGGTGTATAGTGTCCTTAAAATCTAGAAGCCTAACTGGTTTAGGTAACTAGGTATCCATACCTAAATGAGAAATCACAAACAAATGAACACAGAAAGGCCTGACGTACAACAAACAGCCCATTCTGCGCATGTTGGAAGTGCTCATTGCACAACGGTCCTAGATCACCCTGGAATTGATCATTTTTTCATAATTCAACATCCTCAGCCTTTTTTTAACTGCCCTCCCTTTCCATCGAACTACCGTCATCACCTCCCCCTACTAACAAAGCTCCCTTTTGTTGCTACATTCTTTCTTAGGGATCTAACATGGTTTTTAAATTGTGCTATTTTAACTGAGGTTTTGTAAGTGCTCTCATTTCTAAGTTGCCCAGTGGTTTTCAATAGTCTGTTACTAATCCTATCTTTTCACACGAGCTCTGTCATTTCTAATACACAACTTTATAGAAAGTAAGAACTTTGAGGAATGCATATATCAAACTACAAGAAAAAATTTATAGGAGGATAAGCACAAAAGTATTGCTACTAAAGTTCCAGCTCATACGTGCACAGATTTCTTCCAAACAAATCTTGTTTAAACATGTCTCTGCAATCACTGGATGCTGGTAGACAAGTTCTCTAGTCTCCTGAGAGAGTTTCCCAGAAATGACCCAATCAACCAGGATCACTGAGGGGAACTGCTGGGCCGGTTAAATTTAAGGCAGAGAAGTCATCTCAGAAGGTTATAGGGACTGTTTATCAGGACTCTGAAGGGGTAACCTACTCATTGGTGAAGAAAAGCCAGAACAATTGCACAAAAGTATTATTTTTTTCCATCATGACACAATGTACCTGCTCATCTTTCAAAGGCTGCAAGAGATATCCTATGAGAATTTCATTTGGAAAATCTTATCCCATTCACCTTAGAGTACTGATCATGCCTCTTCAGGCTTCTTTTTGTTCCACAAACTCAAAAAACATTTAAAAGGAACTTGAGAATTTCAAAATCCATTTTGAAATGGTGTAAATCGAAGAACACAGAATTCTCTGGGGGAAGGGTTAGTGACCTGGAAAACTTGTCTTCAGAAGTGCATAGACCTAGATGGAGAATATGTCAAAAATCAGTAGCTTCACATTTTTATATTTTTGCTCAATAAAAATATCTATAATTTTGTAGCAATACTTTTTGAATTAATCTCATATCACATGCAAGTGAAATTATACTGAAGATAAGAAATAGAAATTTTGTTGCAGCTGTTCATCCACAGGGAGATGCTAGAAATCCAACTCAGATTCAAAAGAGGACAGAGAAAGAGGGATATCATTGCTGAAGTTAAGTGGATCTTGGCTGAAACCAAAGAATACCAGGGACAAAGAAAATGATACCAACCATCCCTCCTACAGCACTCTCTACTTCTCATTTTAACTTGATAATTCAATGCAATGACCAAACAGAAATGACACCTTACTCACCATTATGGAGTTTATTAGGAAAATTAACAGGTCACAATTCATGGTCAGAAATGCTCCGAGCACATTTCTTCCAGTCAGGAGAGCTTCTCCTCTAACCATGCCCACAGACAGACCTCTCTCTGGCTCTAGGTCACATTCCTGGCCTCCGCTCTGCTTCAGGTATGTTTCAATGCTCTTTTAGGCCTGCTGACAAATGCTCACAGGACATACCACTCTGTCATAAGCCTCAGCCTGAAAGTACTTGATTCCATACCTCAGCACTGCAAGTCCCCTTACCCCAATGAAGTACCTGGAGGCACCCTCCTCAGAAATCAAGCCTCCTGGCTCAAAGTCATTTGATTTTACTTGCTCCATAAGCTAGGAAGTCCACCGCTCTGTCTCATGCTCTGGCTCTTGGTTCTGCTACTGGTGCTCTCCTGCCATTCTTCCAGTATTACCACTTTGCCCCTGGGTCAAGGAGATTCAATGTGCAGTGATTTCAGGGTCCAAAGGATGCACTTCACTCATGGCTCTTTTTCCATATTAGTGAGACTCCCACTCCTGCTTCTGAGATGGCTCATCAGAAAAAAAAGTCATTTGGTGGGAGTTTACAAAGGCCACCCATCTATCAGTCTGTCATACTGTGTTATCTAGTGTGTTGCCATGATGCTAGAAGCTATGACACAGGTATTTTAAATACTAGCAAGGTCACCCACAGTGGACACATTTCAGCTAAGCTTCCAGAGGAAAACAGACTAAGAGGAAAGACAGATGATTAATTCTGAATATTTAGTAACTGAAAACCTTATTAATAACCACAGTAAGAGTCAGCACCAGAAAATTGAATATCAAAACATGATGAAGGGCACCAGAATCTTATCAGATATTGTGGCAGAAGATGAGTCAGTCCCTCAGGATGGAAGACACTCAAAATATGACTGAGGAAGAGCTGCTTCCTCAATGTAGAGCTGACTATGATGATGTAAACAGAGTAAAGACTTCAGAACTGTCATTAGCTGATGAGGCACAACTCAAAATGAAAAAAACAGCTATAAACATCCATTAATAATTGGAACATGGAGTGTACAATGTATGAATCTAGGAAAATTGGAAATTGTCAAAAATGTAGAACACATAAACATCAATTTCCTAGGCATTAGTGATCTGAAATGGATTGGCACTGGTCATTTTGAATCTGACAATCACATGGTGTAGTATGCTGGAAATGACGAATTGAGGCAGAATGGCATTGCATTCATCATCAAAAAGAACATATCAAGATGTGTCTTTAAGTATAACTCTCTCTGTGATAGGATAATATTCGTACATCTATAATTTGTTGTTGTTAGGTGCCATAGAGTCGGAATCGACTCATAGTGACCCCATGCACAGCAGAACGAAACAATGTCCGATCCTGGGCCAACCTCACTACCGCCGCCACACTTGACACCATCAATGATGCCACCTGGCTGATCCATCTCATTGGGGTCTTCCTCTTTTTCTCTGACCCTCCATCTT
>NW_006408665.1:3001752-3005096 GCF_000296735.1 Chrysochloris asiatica | reverse complement strand
AAGAAAGAAGGAAAAGGTCAAAATGGATGTCAGAAGAGACTGAAACTTGCTCTCCAGCATAGAGATGCTAAAGCAAATGGAAGAAATGAGGAAGTAAAAGAACTGAATAGAACATTTCAAAAGGCAGTTCAAGATGAGACAGTCAAATATTATAATGAAATGTGCAAAGATCTGGAGTTAGAAAACAAAAATGGAAGAACATACTCAATGTTCATCAAACTGAGGGAACTGAAGAAAAAATTCAAGCCTCAACTTGAAGTATTGAAGGATTCTATGTACAAAATATTGAATGATGCAGAAAGCATCAAAAGAAGATGGAAGGAAGGAGCTCCGGTAGCATAGTGGTTACGAATCGGGCTGCGAGCCTCAAGGTCAGCAGTTTGAAACTACCAGCTGCTCCGCAGGAGAAAGATGAGGCGGTTTGCTCCCATAAAGATTTACAGCTTCGGAAACCCTGTGTAGGGTCGCTATGAGTCGGAACCGACTCCACAGCACACAACAACAACAACATTGTACCAAAAGGAAATGGTCGATGTTTAAACGTTTCAGGAGATAGTATACGTTCAAGGAGCTCTGGTAGCATAGTGGTTACTAATCAGGCTGCAAAGCTTAAGGTCATCAGTTCGAAACTACCAGCCGCTCTGAGGGAGAAAGATGAGGCTTTCTGCTCCTGTAAAGATTTACAGCTTCGGAAACCCTGTACGGGGTCACGATGGGTCAGAACCGACTCGATGGCACTTAACAACAACAAAACATATATTCAAGACCCAATGATGATGAAGGAAGAATTAAAGGTGCATTGAAGGCATTGGCAAAGAACAAGTCTCTGGGAATTGATGGGATACAAATTGAAATCTTTCAGAAAACTAATGCAGCACTGGAGGCACTCACTCATCTATGCCAAAAAATTGGGACGAAAACTACCTGGCCAACTGACTGGAAGATAGATCTTGGCTGATAGCAGAGAATACCAGAAAGATGTTTATGTGTTCTTTATTGACTATGAAAAGGTTTTTGATTGTGTGAATTATGACCAACTATGGACAGCATTGCAGCAAATTAGTATTCTGGAACACGTAATCGTGTTAATGAGGAATCTGTACATAGACCATGAAGCAGTTGTTCAAACAGAACAAGGGAATACTGAATGGTTTGAAATTAGGAAAGGTGTGTGTCAGGGTTGCATTCTTTCACAATACTTATTCAACCTGTATGCTTAGCAAATAACCTGAGAAGCTGGATGATATGAAGAAAAATGTGGCATCAGAATAGGATAAACACCGTGCACTATGCAGATGATGCAAGCTTGCTTTCTGACAGCAAAGAGGACTAAAAATAGTTACTGAAGATCAAAGATGATGACCTTCAGTATGGGTTGCATTTCAATGTAAAGAAAACAAAAATCCTCACCACTGGACCAGTAAACAACATCCATATAAATGGAGAAAAGATTGAAGTTGTCAAATACTTCTTTTTTCTATGATCACCCATTAACACTCATAGAAGCAGCCATCACGAAATCTAATGATGTATTGTATTAGGCAAATCTGTTGCACAAAACCTCTTTAAAGTGTTGAAGAGCAAAGATGTCAGTTTGAGGACTAAAGTGTGCTTGACGCAAGGTAACGTATTTTCAATAACCCCATATTCATGCTAAAGTTGGAAAGTGAATAAGGAAGACTGCAGGAGAATTGATGCATTTCAATTATGGTGTTGGAGGAGAATATTAAAAGTAGCAGGGACTGCCATAAGAACAAACCGATCTGTGTTGGAAGAACTACAGCCAGAATGTTCCCTGGAAGCCAGGATGGCCAGACTTTGGTTCTCATACTGTGGACATATTATCAGGAGGAACCAGTTCCTGGAGAAGGATACCATGTTTGGTAAAGTGGAGAATTGGAGAAAAGAAGGGAGACCCCCAATAAGATGGGTAGGTACAGTGGCATCAGTGATACGCTCAAATGTAGCAATGATTGTGAGGTTAGTGTAAGACTAGGCAGTGTTTCATTCTGTTGTGCATAAGGTCACTATGAGTCAGTACTGACTCGATGGCATCTAACAACAACAATATAGCTAGAAGAGACATTAAATAATTTGCCACACCACAGTTTCACCCATTTTATTGACTATGCAAAGGTGTCTGACTATGAAGATAATAAAAATATAATGAATAACACTGCAAAGTATAGGAATTCCAAGGCTGTAAATATTTCTGAAAGCAGACTCACAGTTGGGCTCTTGCAGAACCTATACATAGACTAAGAGGCAGTATTTTGAACAGAACAAGGGGACATTGGGTGGTTTAAAATTAGGAAAGTTGTGCATCTGGGTTGTATCCTTTTACTGTACTATCACTCTGTATGCTGAGCAAATAACCTGAGAAGCTGGAACATATGAAGAAGAACATGACATTAGGATTACTGGAAGACTCATTAATAACTTGAGATGTGCAGATGATACGACCTTGCATGTAAAGACAAAGAGGACTTCGAGCATTTACTGCTGAAGACAAAGAGCAGAGCCTTCAGTATGGAATATAACTCAACATAAAGAAAACATGCAACTAAACCAATCAGCAACATGGTGGAGAGAATCTGGAAGTTGTCAAGGATTTCATTTTACTTAGTTCTATAATTAATGTCTTTGAAAGCAGCAGCCGGGAATTCCAATGATGTATTGCATTCTGCAAATCTGCTGCAAAAGATTTCCTTAAAGTGTTACTTAACTAGACCAAACCCACTGCTATCAAGTCAGTTCTGACTTGTAGAGACTTTATGTAGTTTTCCAAGGCTGTA
Source organism: Chrysochloris asiatica (assembly GCF_000296735.1). Classification (NCBI taxonomy): domain Eukaryota; kingdom Metazoa; phylum Chordata; class Mammalia; order Afrosoricida; family Chrysochloridae; genus Chrysochloris; species Chrysochloris asiatica. Next base: position 3,002,301 of record NW_006408665.1, on the reverse strand, counting down.
AATCTTAATGGAAGTAGACCACCTCATCAATCTCCTGTGGAACAGCTGGTGGATTCCAACTGTCAACTTCGTAGTTAACAGTTAACTGATTCCACACAGCCACCAAGGCTCCTTTCTTAAAATATTAAAAAGCAAAAATATCACTTTTATGGTGGTGAATCTGACCCAAACCACGGTATTTTCCAATTGTCTCATATGTAAAGGAAAGCTGCACAGTAAATACAGAAGATAGATGAAGAATTGATGCCTTGAATTATGGTATTGTCAAGGAACACTAAATGCCAGACAAACAAATCTGCCTTGAAAGTAGGACAGCCAGAATACTTTGGTGAGACTTTGTCTTACATACTTTTGACTTGTTATAAGGAGGATCCATCCCTGGTAAAGAAAATGGTCACCAAAAAAGAGGAAGACCCTCAATGAGATAGACTGACTGACACAGTGGTCATAAGAATGGGTTCAAACATACTGTGAGGATAGTACAGCCTCTATGGTACCTAACAACAGCATTCTTTAAAGTCAGACTAACATTTGTTATTTTAAATGTTT
>NW_006408665.1:2972210-3001570 GCF_000296735.1 Chrysochloris asiatica | reverse complement strand
CTACCAGAGCTCCCGTAGTGGTTACAAATTGGGCTGCTATGCTAATCTCATGGTCAGTAGTTCAAAACTACCAGCTGTTCCACAGGAGAAAGATGAGGCTTTCTGCTCCCATAAAGATTTACAGCCTCAGAAACCCTGTACACAGTTGCTATGAGTCGGAACTGACTCCACGGCACATAACAACAACAACAACATATATATAAACTAAACCATCTAGTAAACAACAATACTACATGATACAGAAAGTATAAGGTCTGTGGAGTCAAGCTGACTTATGTTCCTTGATTTAATATATGTGCATATATTTATTACATGCTTCACTGCACCAGGCATGGATTATTGCAGTACTTATGACAATCATGATGCTATTACTCAAGTCTAGTGTTGTCATTGTTGTTAAGTGCCATCGAGTCGATTCCAACCCATAGCAACCCTGCATAGGGTTTCCAAGGAAGCAGCTGGTGAGCTTGAACCACTTACCTTGCAGTTCAAATGGCTTTGCAGTCTGATGTATTAGCCCACAACACCACACCAGGACTCCCAAGTCCAGTAGGTTAGTCTAGTAGGTTTGCCTTTTTAGAATGGGTAGACCAGAAATTTTACAAGTGCAATAAGAATTTGGAACTACATGTATTTTGGAATAATAATTTGGAAATATATGTACAAGTTGTAAAGCCCCCATATGTAGAAATGATTCAGGAATTGTTGTTAAATTTAATCAAGTAGGATCTGACTCTTACCGAGACTGTATAGGGTTTCTGAGGAGTGGCTTTTGGGTTTGAACTCCAACCTTGTGGTTACTAGTCCAGTGCTTATCCTACAGTGACACATAATAAATTGCTGTTGTGTTGTTGCTGAGTGCTGTCGAGTTGGTTCTGACCCATAGTGACCCTGTATAGGGTTTCCAAGGAGCAACTGGTGAGCTTAAACTGCCGGCCTGGCAGTTTAAACAAACTTTGCAGTCCAGGGCATTAATCCACAGCACCCCACCAGGATGCCACATCAGAAATCAATAGCTATTATTGACAGTTGTTGTTAAGTGCCATCAAGTCCGTGTCAACTCCTAGCAACTCTGCACAGGTTTATAAGGAGTGGCTGGTGGGTTTGAACTGCTGACTTTGCGATTAGCAGTCCAGTACTTATCCTACAGCATCACACTAGTAATAGACACTAATTCCTGATATGACACTGCAGGGTAAGCACTGGACTTCTAATTACAAACCCACCAATCATTCCTTAGAAGCCCTATACAGTGCCACATCAGGAATTAGTAGCTATTACTGACTCTTGGAGTGACACTGCAGGATAATGCACTGAACGGCAAGGTCAGTTTGAACCAACCACAAGGTTGGTGGTTTAAACCCAACAGCCTTGGGAACAAACCCTACACAGGGTCACTATCGTTCAGAACCAATTCAAAAGCACTTAACAACAGCAATAACATTGATAGTAATCCCTGGTAGCATAATGGATTACAAAATTGACTGCTAACTGAAAGGTCAGTCGTTCAAATCTATCCTTCACTCTGCAGGAGATGATGAGGCTTTCTGCTCCTGTAAAGATTTAAAACCTTGAAAACTCTATACAGGATTGCTATCGGTCAGAACTGACTTGGTGGCACACAACCACCACCACCACCACCACACCATCACATTGACAGTAATAAGGAGCCCAGATAGTGTAGTGGATTGTAAATTAGGCTGCTAACTGCAAGGTCAGTGGTTCAAATTTAATGGCTGCTGTGCGAGAGAAAGATGAGGCTTTCTGCTCCCGTAAAGAAATCCAATACAGGGTCACTATAAGTCGGAACTGACTCCACGACACACAACCACCAACACCATTGACAGTGATAATATTAATTCCACAGAAGTCTAAAAGGGAAGTGGAATTTAAGATTGTAGGTAGTCACCAAGTTGTGAGCAAGAACACTGAACTTGCACCATGAAGAGTGGCTACTCCAAAACAAAAGCCCCCACAACCAGACAAGCATCCAAGTACAAGTGATTCTCTCCCTCTCCTCAAGTAACAGCTGAGTCTCAGAGGTGTGCAGGTATGGAAGTACCACTTGGCTGTATATAAAAACTCAATTTATTTATAGTTCCACTTGCCCTAACACATTATATTTTAAGTCATGTTACCTTGAACTTAAATTTTTTTTAAAGGGAATTTGAAAACATCTACCAAATCATATGTGGCACTATAGGATAAGCACATGACCGCAAAGTTAGTTTAAACCAAAAGGTCAGTTGTTCAAACTCACCATCTGCTCATTGGAAACCCTATACAGGGCCGCAATGAATCAGAACCAGCTCAACAGCACTTAACAACAACATCAAATCATAAATCTTTTAGTTTCCCTTGTGTACTTAAAGACTCAATAACCAATTAAATAAAGCATATTTCACTCTAGCAATAGTAAGGTAGGATATTTAGAATCAATTTCCCTTTGAGAATAAATAGAAAAGCTGGGTACATATGACATGAAACAATATCTGCTTGATACTATCAGAAAGCAACCAAACAGATGAGAACTTGTGGGACCAAGACAGATTACAAACAGTAAAACAAGAGGGGAAAAACAGATACCACTGTGCTGTTGTTGGGTGATATTGAGAACCATTTCACCCTGTAAGATACTGTGAAATATAATAGTGTAGGATGGAGATAAGGAACTTTTAATAAATTCACATGACTAAGCAGGAATTGATGGAATAAAAATTGAAATCTTTCAAGAAAGTGAGGATGCACAGGAGGCACTCACTCATCTCTGCCAAGAAATTTGGAAGATAACTATCTGGCCGACTGATTGGTAGAGATCTGTATTTGTGCCTGTTCCAAAGAGAGGTGACCCAACAGAATGTGGAAATCAATGGACAATCTCTTTGATATCCCATGTGAGAAAGTTTGACTAAAGGTAATACAGAAACGGCTGCAAGCATACATTGACAGAGAACTTCCAGAGGTTCAAGCCAGATTCAGAAGAGGTCGTGGAATGAGAGATATCATTGCTGATGTCTGATGGCAGAGAATATCAGAAGGATGTTTACCTGTGCTTTATTGACTATGCAAAGGCTTTTGATTGTGTGGATCTTGACAACCTATGGACAACATTGTGAAGTATGAGTATTCCAGAACATTTCATTGTACTCATGAAGAATCTTTACCTGGACCAAGACACAGTTGTTCGAACAGAACATGAGAGCACTGATTGGTTTAAAATTTAAAAAGGTGTGCGACAAGGTTGTGTTCTTTCACCATACTTATTCAACCTGTATGCTGAGCAAATAATACGAGAAGCTGGGTTCTAAAACGTGGCATCAGGATTGGAAGAAGACTCATTAACAACCTGTGATATGCAGATGATACAACCCTGCTTGCTGAAAACATTTACTGAAGAAGATCAAAGAGCACAGCCTTTGGTATGGATTACATCTCAATGAAAAGAAAACAAAATCTTCACCACTGGACCAATAAACAACATTCTTATCAACAGAGAAAAGATTGAAGTTGTCAAGGACTTCATTCTTCTTGAATCAACTATCAATACTCATGGAAGCAGCAGTCAAGAAATCAAGCGACATATTGCATTAGGCAAATCTGCTGCATAAGACCTTTTTAAAGTGTTGAAGAGCAAAGATGTCAGCCTGAGGACTAAGGTGCGCCTGACCCAGGCCATGGTATTTTCAATAACCTCATATGTGTGCAAAAGCTGTACAGTGAATAAGGAAGACCATAGAAGAATTGACACATTTGAGTTATGGTGTTGGAGAAGAATATTGAAAGTGACATAGTCTGCCAAAACCAATAGATCCATGTTGGAAGAAGTGCAGCCAGAGTGCTCCTTGGAGGCCAAGATGGCCAAGCTTCATCTCTCATACTTCAGGCATATTGTCAGGAGGGACCAGTCACTGAAGAAGGATATCATGTTTGGTAGGATGGAGGGTCAGAGAAAAAGAGAAAGACCCCCAATGAGATGGATTGGTCAAGGGGCAGCATCAATGGGCTCAAGCGTGGCAACAGTAGTGAGGCTGGCCCAGGATTGGGCAGTGTTTTGTTCTGCTGTGCATAAGGTCGCTATGAGTCAGTACCGACTTGATGGCACCTAACAACAACAACAACAACAAGCAGAGAGAAACTAATGTACAGAGCCTCAAACAGTTTCAGGTACAGACCACATGTAAAACAAGACTAAAACTCAGACTAGTGCAGTCCCCAAAAGGTCTGAAGATGCCTTCTTATTGAATATCTGATGTGAGTAAATCGATTATGCTCCTATTAGCAGCAAAAAATACATCCTCTTTGAAGAATGATAAATTCAAGTTTGTCTGAATTTGCAATCTGAATATGCAATGTCTGAGCCTCCATAAAAAACATTTTTTATTACAAGAAAACAAGTTTACATCAGAAACCAGGAGAAAAGCACAGGTAATTACAATTGTCCCTCAGGGGATCCAGAGCCCATGGGGTCAGGCACAGGCTTCTCAATGACTATGATTAATATTTTTAAGTGATTAAAAAGACAAGGACTTTTAAAGAAATTATAAGCCAATTTATATGACAATTTCAGCAAAGAATAGAAATGATCAAAAGAATCAAATGGACATTTGAGAGCTGAGAAATATAACATCAAGAACTCAAGAGATTAATTTAGTAGACACAGGTGAAGAGTCATTAGTTGAGGAGACTATATTGAAGGAAAGTATCTAACAAGTAGACCAGACTGGAAGTTAGAGCAACAGAAGATACATCTTCAAAGAAAGATCATCAGGAGAAACCTAAAACAAAAACACCAGTATGGTTGGCTACTACAAGAATAAGCAAGATGTTCACCAGGAAGCCATTAAGGCAAGCAAATACAAGTCCCTTCAGTACAAACCCCCTCTAAGACTGAAACTCAAAGGGAACACATGAGTAGGCATGTAAGCTTGCTGGCAACCACATTGGTCTACTAGTGAGTAGACAAAGGGAAAGGCAACAATGAAGAAATGGGCTGAGTTTGACCATATTCCATAGATTATGGTTGACCTGGAGATGAGAGAGAGAAGAGGAAGGGCTGGTTGGTCCAAAGTGTTGTGAGACCTGGGGACACTTGAGACCATGGACAAGGACATAGCCATGGAGGGCTAGAGCTGAGAGTGAAGCATCCAGCTGATATGAAGTGAGGGGAGATGCACAAGAACACCCAAACTTGCAGATAGTACCCATTTGACCTGGCTTCAATGGCTTGATAATCAGAACTCGACTTGCTGTTGTTAGGTGCCATCAAGTCGGTACCGACCTATAGTGACCCTACGCACAGCAGAACAAAACACTGCCCAATCCTGGGCCAACCTCACTACTGTTTCCATGCTTGAGTCCATCGATGCTGCCACTTGGTCAATCCATCTCGTTAGGGGTCTTCCTTTTTTTCTCTGACCCTCCACCTTACCAAACATGATATCCTTCTCCAGCAACTGGTCCCTCCTGACAATATATCCAAAGTATGAGAGATGAAGTTTGGCCATCTTGGCCCCTAAGGAGCACTCTGGCTGCACTTCTTCCAAAATGGATCTATTGGTTATTTTGACAGCCCATGGCACTTTCAATATTCTCCTCCAACACAACTCAAAAGCATCAATTCTACAGTATTCCTTATTCACTGTCCAGCTTTCACATGCATATGATGTTATCGAAAATACCATGGCTTGGGTTGGGTGTTAGAAGATGATTTAAAAAAAAAAAAATTTTTTTTTTTGATAAAGGAAATGAGGATAAATTGATTCAATTTGATGAACTTGACCTATATTCATGGAGATGGTAGCTCAAAATACCAACAGAGAGGAAAGGAGTCTTCCCATCAATTATCAATACTATCCCCTCTGTGAACCCTCTGTGTAGATAGGGACCAACGGGCAACTTTAAGACATTGGCTACCTAAAATGAGGGGGCAATAAAGGCATTAAGTGACTGGCTTACAATTTTTCAAGAGGGAATTTAGTTTAAGAGTCCCCACTGAATAGTTTTCATCTTGTCAAGATGGGTCTGGTGAAAAAGCTGGGGATAAGATTCTTATGATTCAATAGTGAGTAATTGTTATCATGACTAATTGAGACTGTCAAATTGTAAAGGTAGAAGTTTTGTAACAAAAATGGGGGAGTAGTTAATCTTACTCTAGAAACAGAGGACCCTAGGACCATCAAGTGAGAAGAGCACAAGCAGAATTCGGGAGGGACCCTATCCAGAGAAGTAGTGACATCAGAGATGGAGGCAGAGATGGGCACATGGAGAGAGGGAGCAGCTGAGGACTCTAGAGGCAGGCTTGCAGAATGTGCCCTCTAGTGGTTTAAATTTTTATATATGCCTGAGTGTTTAAAATGAGTAGAGAGAAATACTGTTAACTGATGGTACATGGAGGAGATTATAATCATTGTAATGAAACAAAGCATATGATTTGTGGAATGCAAAACTGATGATCTGCCCTGTAAACTTTCACTCAAAAACTTAAAAAAAAAGTGTCTAGGCTGAAGTTCAGAGTCAAAGGACCGAAAACATATGAGCACTGTGAAAATGTTTTGCATATATGTAATTATAGTCATAAATGAAAGGAAGTACATATTTTGGCAGAAGCACATTTTGGGCACATCAGAGAAAAACTGCTGAAATCCAAAGGCAAAGAGTAAATCTTAAAAGCAGCCAAAGAATCTTTCAAAGGATCAGCAGTAAGACTGACAAGAACAACAAAAGAGTACAAGTATGTTGTTGTTGTTGTCAGGTGCCATCGAGTCGGAACCGACTCATAGCGACCCTATGCACAGCAGAACGAAACAATGCCCGATCCTGGGCCAACCTCACCAACGCTGCCACCCCCGAGTCCATCAATGATGTCACCTGGCCGATCCATCTCGTTGGAGGTCTTCCTCTTTTTCTCTGACCCTCCACCCTACCCAGCATGACATCCTTCTCCAACGATTGTTTCCTCCGGACTACATGTCCAAAGTAGGAGAGACGAAGCTTAGCCATCCTGGCCTCCAAGGAGCACTCTGGCTGCACTTCTTCCAAAACAGATCTATTGGTTCTTTTGGCAGTCCATGGCACCCTCAGTATTCTCCTCCAACACCACAACTCAAAGGCATCAATTCTTCTACGATCCTCTTTATTCACTGTCCAGCTTTCGCATCCATATGAGGCTATTGAAAACACAATGGCCTGGGTCAGGCGCACCCTAGTCCTCAAGCTGACATCTCTGCTCTTCAATACTTTAAAAAGTTCCTGTGCAGCAGATTTGCCCAGTGCAATACGTCGTCTGATCTCTTGACTGCTACTTCCGCAAGTGTTGATAGTTGATCCAAGAAGAATGAAGTCCTTGACAACTTCAATCCTTTCTCCATTGATAAGAATGTTGTTTATTGGTCCAGTGGTGAGGATTTTTGTTTTCTTGACATTGAGATGCAATCCATATCGAAGGCTGTGCTCTTTAATCTTCATAAGTAAATGTTTCAAGTCCTCTTCACTTTCAGCGATCAAGGTTGTATCATCTGCATATCGCAGGTTGTTAATGAGTCTTCCTCCAATCCTGATGCCACGTTTTTCTTCATAGAACCCAGCTTCTCGTATTATTTGCTCAGCATACAGGTTGAATAAGTATGGTGAAAGAATACAACCCTGTCTCACACCTTTCCCAATTTTAAAACTTTCAGTGTTCCCATATTGGTATGTTATCTTGAAAGTGCTAAAAGAAAATAATGTCAAACTAGAATTCTATATCCAGTGAACGATATCCTTCAGAAATGACTGAAATAAAGACATTTTGGACAAAACAAGGAGAAGGAATGCTCATCTCTAAGAACCTCCAAGAAAGCCAAGTATAAAGAGGTATTTTCCAGGGTGAGGAAGGAAAATAATCACAAAAGTAAGTTCCAAAAGGAATAGAGAGCAATGGATATGAAGATAAATGTCAGTATACTGTGACTCTATCCACAAAACTGACAACATAAACTGAAATTTTAAATACGTGAAGAATTAAACAATAACAACAAAAGAAATAAAGCTCAGCGCGTCGTGTCCTGTGCTGCCCAGACCCCAAACAATACAGTCAGGATGGCTAAAGGTAACCCCAAGAATCCAGAGGGCAAGATGTCTGAATACGCCTTTTCTGTGCAGACACGCAGAGAGGAACACAAGAAGAAAAAACCCAGAGGTCCCTGTCAATTTTGCCGAATTTTCCAAGAAGTTGGAAGACTATGTCTGGGAAAGAGAAATCTAAATTTGATAAGATGGCAAAGACAGACAAATTACGTTGTGATCAGGAAATGAAGGATTATAGGCCAGCTAATGGAGGCAAGAAAAAGAATGCCCCCAATGCCCGCAAACGACCACAGTCTGGATTCTTTCTGTTCTGTTCCGAATTTCACTCCAAGATCAAATCCACGAACCCTGGCATCTTGATTGGTGATGTGGCAAAAAAGCTGGGTGAGATGTGGAATAACTTGAGTGAGAGTAGAAGCAGGCTTACATCAACAAGGTGGCAAAACTGAAGGAGAAGTATGAGAATGATGTTGCCGACTATAAGTCTAAAGGGAAGTTTGATGGTGCAAAGGGTCCTGCTAAAGTTGCCCAGAAAAAGGTGGAGGAGGACTATAATGAGGAGAAAGAAGAGGAAGAAGAGGAGGAGGATGATGATTAAAACTGTTTGTTTCCTTGTGAATACCTTAGGGTAGAGGAGCATCATGACTGACATCTTTCTGAGGCCTGTCTGTTGCCCTTATTAGGTTTCATTACAAAACTGGGTCATGATCATACTGTAGTCTGTCAAAGTGCTCTAGACCTCGCCAGTGGTTTACATGAAATGACCCTGGGTGTCCAGAGCACCCTGAGCTTGCAAACTCAGTACACAGTCCCAAAACTTGCAAACTTGTGCCCTGGGTGTCCATAGTACCCTGAGCTTGCAAACTTGTAAATAGACCCAAGCATTTTTCAAATAAAAAGGCACACTCGCCGTCTCCTCGCTCTGTGCACTTTGCTGTTGGTGTAACAAGGCATTTAAAACTGTTTCAGGCATTTTCTTTTTTTGTTTGTTTAATTTGTAAGGTGGTGTTAACTAAATAGTTATTGGCTAGAAATCCTGAGTTCTCAACTGTACAATATCTATAGTTTATAAAAAGAACAGAACAACTGGGACAAACTCTTGGTCCATGCTTGGCTGGGGCTGGGGGTATTGGGGGGCAGCCGTTTGGAGGGGCCAGAGTTCAGGGCATGCACTGTGAAACTGACCTGTTGACACGCAGTGGCCATCCATTTAGCTTCAGGTTGTCTCGTTTTTGTATATAGTGTGACCGTAGCATCAGCTGCCATTCTTAGCTGTGGAAAAATGGGGCTCAGCTGGCATAAGAAGTATCTGTTTTTTGGTTTTGTTTTGTGTTTTTTTAAGTGTGGTAGTTTTACAAATGTTTGTTTTTGGACAAATGTCGAACTCTTCATTGTCAGAGAAGTGAAGAGCCACTGCATCAATGGAAGTTCAAGAACCTTCTGTACCTAAATACTTTACAATGTTCTGTTATTTCTTTTGTATGTTCAGAATGCTGAAATGTTTCTGAAGTTAAATAAAACAGTATTACATTTTTAAAAAAACAAGGAGGTCAACCCAGCTAAAGTACTGTATGGGCAATAAATCTGAGGAGCGTTATCTCATTAAATGGCGCCAGGACAACTAGATATTTAGTTATTTTTTAAAAATCACTTAACCCTTATTTTTTTACACATCTTGTAGATATACAAAATGATCCCAGAAGAATTGTACATTTCAAATGTGCCAGTGAAAATAATTTTGAAAAATATTTATTAGTCAACATAGAATGTCCTCAAGAACTTGGCATGAGTTTGTTTTGTTAAACAGGTCACAAAAGTACACTAATTATAAAGAAAGAGAACAACGCCACCTGTCTACATTGCAAGGTAAAACTTCTGTTTATAAAAAAGATACCATTAATGGTTAGTCCTGGTGTGGCGCTGTGCGCTAATGTGTCAGACTGCAAAGTCATTTGAACTGCAAGGTCAGTGGTTCAAGCTCACCAGCTGCTCCTTGGAAACCCTATACAGGGTCGCTTTGGGTCCGAATCGACTCAACAGAACTTAGCAACAACAACAATGGCTAGTGATTGTGAACATTTCTTCATATGTTTGTTGGCTGCCCGGATCTCCTCCTTGGTGAGATGTCTGTTCATGACCTGTGCCCATTTTTTAATTGGGTTATATGTCTTTTTCTTGTAGAGGTGTTATAGTTTCCTATATATTTTAGAAATGAGTTTCTTGTCTGATGTGTCATTGCAAAAGATTTTTTCCCATTCTGTGGGTTACCTTTTTATTCTTTTAGTGAAGAAGGTGGAGCACAGTGTAGGGAATAGACACAGGAGTTTGGGTGCTGGGAGGAGAGCACAATACACAAAAAGGGGGAAAGTAATGGAAGAATTAGGCAGGTTTGCATGGGCTAAGTGGGACAGAGGTAAACAATGATGTATGCACAACCTTGGAACAACAGGGCTCTGGGATACAGGGATTGAGGCATGGTTGGAATGGGCAAAAGGGGGGAAATAATGTTGAGATGCCTGTCTGTCTTTTGAATCTTGGTTTCCCTTGCATACCATTATAAAATAGACACTGGAGGGGGAGAGAAAGGAGTAGCCAGAAACATCACCATAGAAAGCTTGTAAGTCCGTCTTCTGCCTATAGCTGATTGGAATACCTAAAATGGGGCTACAATGTGTCCAGTGAAGGAGGCTTCCTGCAGAGTCTCTGCATTACATAAGACCATAGGTGGAATGCTGAACCCCATCCAGAATCTTCTGAGGTGGGAAATTTCCATTGGAAAGGACAAGCAGACCAGCCTAGAGCACTAGAAGAACAGAAGATACTTCTTGAAAGAAAGACTGACAGGAAAAATACACAACAAAAATGGCAGTCTGCTTGACTACTTACAAGAACAAGCAAGTTGTTCACCCAGGAGACATCAAGGCAAGTGGTTGTGTTCCCTCAGAGCCAAACCCCTTCCAAGACTAAGACTCAATGGGAATACATGAGCAGACATGCGCTCTGACTGGTGACCATGTTGGTCACCCGATAAGGGGAAATGAGAGAAAAACAGCAATGAAACTGCGAGCTAGCTAAACCCTACCACATTCAATAGACTCCTGTGAACCCAGGTGGAGACCTGATTAGCCAGCAATGTGGTAAGACCTAGTGATTCATGGGCCCAGAGTCAGTGACATAGCCACAGAGGACTAGAGTGGAGAGTGAAAACGTCCAGCTGATAAGAAGAGAGGGAATATGCATAAGAACACCCACACTTGCAGAAAATACCCACTTGACCTGGCTTCAATGGCTGGATGATCAGAACTCAACTGGAAGAAGAACAAATAGGAAAAAAAAAAAAGTATTCTCATACAATTTGATGAACTTGACCTACACCTATGGATGCAGTAGCTCAAAAGAGGGAACAAATATTTACAGTGAAGATCATTCCCACCCACTCCATACACAGGGTAGACAAGGATGGGCAACTTGGACATTGGCTACCCAAAACGGGGGGGGCTACAAAGGCAAGAAGTGACTGGCTTACAAGATTTCAAGAGGGAGCCTAGATCCAGAAGGTGCGGAGGAAGGTAGAATCTCCACTGAGTAGTATCCAATCTGTCTGGGTGGGACTGATGAAAGGAGATGGGAATAGCACTCATGTGGTACAATAGTGAATAATTTCTATCAGGACTGACTGTGAAGGTTGGAAATGTAAAGGTAGACATTTTGTAGCAAAAGGAAGGGAGTGGTTGAATTTGCAGTCCAGGAACAGAGGTCCCTGGGACCATCGATTGAGAAGGGAGGAGTGTAGGACCCTACCCAGAGAAACAGTGACACCAGAGATAGAGGCAGAGATGATGACGTGGAGAGATAGAGCAGCTGGGGGCTTTAGACCCAGAGAGGCAGAGGGGCTGTGTGCTGATGACCGGGGGGCAGGCTTGTAGTGTATACCCTTTGGTTGGTGGATGATGCATGGAGGGGATTGTAACCATGGCAATGAAACATATACGATAGGATGAATGTAAAGCTAATGTTCTTTCATGTAAACTACCACATAATAATTTAATAAGAAAGAAGACATTTCAGTAGATTTGATATCTTTAAAAGGAAAGCTATTCAAATGGCCATTGCATGAAAAAGTATATAACTTTATTACCTTGTTGTTGTTGTTGTTGTTGTTGTTGTTAAGTACCATTGAGTTGGTTCCAACTCATGGCAACCCTGTATAGGGTTTCCAAGGATTGGCTGGTGGGTTTGAACTGCCAACCTTGTTGGGTTAGTAGTCCAGTACTTATCCTACAGTGGCACACCAGGACTCCTTATTATCTTTAGTATCAGGGAAATGCAAATTAAAACCACAAACTAAAAATTAAACTTAAAATACTAATCATTGGCAAGAATATGGAAAAAGTAGAAATACCATGCTAGTAGTGGAAGGAGCTCTGGTAGCACAGTGGTTACGAGTCGGGCTGCTAACCTGAAGGTCAACAGTTCAAAACTACCAGCTGTTCCGCGGGAGAAAGATGAGGCATTCTGCTCCTGTAAAGATTTACAGCCTCAGAAACCCTGTACAGGGTCACTATGAGTCGGAACCGACTCCACGGTACTTAACAACAAGAAGTGAGAAGGTAAATTGGTACAATCATTGAAAACTTTCTGCAGTGCCTACTGCATTTGAGCATAATGGATTCTTTGTGACCCAGCAATTCCATTCTTATGTATATTTATTTCCATTAGAAATGCTACATATGTATATCAAAAGAAATATATGATGTTCTTAGTTGTATTATTCATTATAGCCAAAAAATCAAAACCAACCCAAACTGCCATCAATAGGAAAAAAAAAAAAAAAAAGATATATTCAGACAAGAGAACACAATACAGCAAGGCAAATAAACAACATACTAAACATACTCAAAAGGAGACCTGGTGTTGCTGTCGTTTAAGTGTTGGACTGCTAAGTGCAAAGACAGTAGATCAAACCCATTGTGTGTTAGGCTGCTATCCGCATGTTCAGCAATTCGAATCTAACGAACCTCTGTGGGGGAAAGATGAGGCTGTTTCTGTAAAGATTTCCAGTCTCAGAAACTCTACACAGGGTCACTATGAGTCGGAATTGACTCAATGACAGTGGTGGATTACATACAACACAAATAATTTACACAATTATGTTAAATAAAGTAAGACAAGGACAAAAGAATATCTATACTATTTGTAAAAAACGGTATGAATGTGGCTGACTTCACCAGGAGGAAGGAGAATGCAATTCAACATTAGCACAAAGCCAATTCCTGTGAGTCAGAGGTCAGACATGCCTCCACCCTCCAACCTTCATCAGCCCTCCTAAAGCATGCTCTGTTTCTCTGCTGGGTTCGATAATCCATTGTAATGAACACGCCGAAATATTCAGGATATAGTTTTTAGGTCAGGACAACCTGTTCCCAGCCATGCCTTCAGACAAGCCTCTCTCACAGGCCCTTGGTCACTTGGTCTGGCCTCTGCTGTGCTCTGCTTGGGCAGTAAGCTCCTTTAGTGCCGCTAACAAATACCAAAAGGCATGCCACTCAAAGCAGCTCAAAGTGCTCACATCTAGCTCTGTGGGTCAACAAACCTAGCTTTCCTATTATGTGCCTGGAGGTGCCCCACTCCCTAAATCCCTAAGTGAGCCTCCTGCCCAAAGGCACTCAGCTTTACTTGCTCTGGAGGGTGGGTGTCGCTGCTATTCCTCTGCTGCATCTCTCTCGTCAGTTTTCCCAAGATCAAGGATATTCAACATGCAGTGTGGGGAGTCTGGTTCTCCGCGAGGGTCGTGGAACACGAGTGGATACGCGAAATCGTCGGATTAAGAAATGAATACAACTCGAGAGGCTTTTCAACTTGCCTTGCTGTCTGGTTGTTCTCTCTAGCCTCTGCCTTCTGCTTCTACCACCTCCTGCCGCTTCTGCCAGCCCAGTTCAGCAAGTCTTTATGTTTTATACTTAAAACTACACAGTACATAATGAACTAACACTTTGATCTTTTCTTGAATTACATTCTTGAACCTGGTCATTAGACAACTTTGACAAACATATTTCTGTGATAACTGATCTTCATCTCTTTCCTCAGCATATGATAAACGGTTTCTTCTTGTGTCCACTTAAAGATTAAGTCAAACCGTATGCAAATCATTGCTACTTATCAGATTACTGATTATACTTTCTTAGTAACATGTTTCTACTAATCATTAATGCTTGCACTACCTCATTATGCCTACTAATTATCAACTTTCTATCCTACATAATGTATTATTATTTTTATAATAAAGGTATAACTAACATCTACTTATTTATTTTTCTAAAGTATTCATTAAATTGCTTGGAAGTTATATGGCATAAAGCCCAACCTGGCTAATTGCTACAGGAAGTATAGATTATTAAATCGAAACTATCTTTCACTTAAGTTTATTATTTTCTGCTTGTTTACGCAGGCGCTTGTATGTAGGGGTTTGTGAATTCTAGCTAGTGACTAATTGTGGTGAGGTCTATGGGGGTAGGTCAGCTTGACTCTAATATGCTATCTGTTTTTGTGGCCTCACAAGTGCAGTTACTTAGGTTTTCTAAGGAAAGGTAGTAAATTTATACAATTTCTCTTTGTATTCAATCCACCAAGGCTGAAAGCAATTGCTGCTAAGCTAATTTTTCCTAAGGTTTGTAGAACTCATAGTGAAAGGCTGTGAATATTGCTATATTATATATTTTTATAAGTAAATTTAAGAATTACTCTAAAGAGAAGGTAGAAAGCAACTTCTGAGAGTTATCTGTTTTTCCAGACTACTCTACTATTCACTGGACTGTGTCAAGCAGTAAATCGAAGCTGTCCTCTACTCTCATCAGCCTCCAGCAATGCAGGGATCTCGGGGTCCAATGGACATGCTCCATTCCTGGCTCTTGTAGTGAGATCCCCTCTCCCTACTTCTGAGATGACTCATTTTACGCCCATATTAAGAGTACCAAGTTTTTACAACCATTGAACTGAAGCCTGTAACAAGCATCTTCCCCTCTTTTTGGCTACATCCATCTGGAAAAGAGGAAATATACTGTCTGCATGGTCCCAGCCAGTTGTTTAGTGACAGCTACAAAGACGATGGCTATAAATAACTCACAGGACCACAGGATTCCATTTATATTAGATTCAACAACAGGCAAAACTAGAGTTAGGATTCAGGAGAGTGGTTGCCTTTAGAAGGGAGAAGGCATGAGGTCATGATTTCCAGGACGCATAGCGTAGTTGTTACAAGTGGGGCTGCTAATCTCACGGTCAGCAGTTCGAAACTACAAGCAGTTCTGTGGGAGAATGATGAGGCTTTCTGCTCCCATAAACATTTACAGGCTCAGAAACCCTATGTAGGGTTGTTATGAGTTGGAACCGACTCCATGGCATACCACCACCACATATACTTATTTAATTTTTTACCAGTGTAGTGGTTCTTAGTTTATATATTTTGTGATAATTCATCAATTCATTTGTGATTTGTGTACTTTCCCCTGTATGCTTATTTCAATAACAAAATTTAAAAATATATATTTAAGAAGGTATGTGGTCAGCATCTTGTTTGAAGACTGGCTTAACAATGTTGTTGTTAAGTATCTTGGAGTCAGTTACGACTCATAATGACCCTACACAGGGTTTCTGAGGCTGTAAATCTTCACGGGAGCAGACTGCCTCAACTTTCTCCTGCAGAACTGCTGCTAGTTTCAAACTGCTGACTTTGAGGTTAGCAGCCCGATTTGTAACCACTATGCTACCAGAGCCCCATGGCTTAACAATAAGAAAATATTTTCTCCAAATATACTAATAAAGCCACATTTCTGGCTTTGATCCTAAAAATACTTATAAGAATATATGGTTTGTGTTTTCAAATTTGAGAAAAGTGTCCAGGTATCCAAACGTTATGACTTTTTCATACCAGCAGCAGAGCCCAAAACAGGACTTACAAAAAAAAAAAAAAAAAAAAGTGAAAAATAAAAATAGCCATTCTTCAACATAGCAATATATAACAACTATACGTGTGGTGCTGTGGGTTAATGCACCAGACTGCAAAGCTGTTTGAACCGCAAGGTCGGCGGTTCAAGCTCACCAGTTGCTCCTTGGAAATTCTATACAGGGTTGCTATGGGTTGGAATGGACTCGACGGCACTTAACTACAACATACATGGGAAAAGCCTTCATGTCCTTATTTGAATTAGATTAATTCAACAAATACTCATAAATTAGGCACCTCTAACTTCTGTAGTATCGAGCATGTTGTTAAAGACAATGATTTTGCAAGTAATACACTGCTTTCAATTTATCTCCATGACTTATTTGTCATCTTGGAAAAGTAGAAAACCCCTTAGATTTTAGTTAACTCATCTCTAAGAGGAAGCCTGCCAATGAGATGGACTGACACAGTGGCAGCAGCAATGGCTTAAACACAACTGTGAGGACGGTGCAGGACCAGGCAGTGTTTCGTTCTATTGTACAGAGGATCACTAGGAGTTGTAACCAACTGGGTTACACCTAACATCATCTACAAACACAGAATTCTGACTAAATATCAAAATGTGGTGGTGGTACGCCATGGAGTCAGTTCCAACTCATAGGAACCATGCATAGGGTGTTTGAGGCTATACATCTTTTCAGGAGCAGAAAGCCTCATCTTGCTCCTAAAGTACAGCTGGTAGCTTCAAACTGCTGACCTTGAAGTAAACAGTCTAACTCATAACCATTACGCAAATACCAAAATGTAGTGCCTAACTAATAATAGGCACAGATCACATAAATTTTCATTTCTCTTTACTTGCTTACTGCTGTATGTGCTTAAAATGAATTCCCTTTAAGTCATTAACTCCTTAATACTATACCTTAGCAGTTTTGTTTCTATTGCCAAGACTTTTCTTCTCCAGTTCGTTTTGAAACTAAGTATAAATTTACCAAGGACTTCTCTGGACCCTAAACTGGTGTTTTTCTAATTTACTAAAAATAGTATCATAGTTTGTCCAACAAAAACAAAACAAAAAATCAATTTTGTATTGTCTTTTGGAAAGTACCTTCCTACCCCCAGATTGAAACAAAAATTACTTATCCTGGGGTCATAGGCTTAGAATAGCAAATATAGTACATAATAATGACACAGACACTTCTGGAGGTCAAGGGTTATAAATTAAGCCCAGGACTCAGAAGATGTCGTCACATGAACACAGGTCTGAACCTGTGGCCTATTGCCGCTGTCTGCAATGTACCTTCTCCTTAATATCAGTACTTCTTTGACTCTAAAGTTAGCAACTCTGCTGCTATAGTTCCAACAGAAAGACAGTGTTTTGAAGCTCCTTTTCTATGGGCATTCATGGTATGTAGTAACCAGTTAATAGATAAATAAATAATAAATACCCACCTCATATAATAGTAATATCAAATTAGCATCTTGAAAAAATCACTAGACACCTTTGGGAAATCAGTCAAAGTAGAATTTATTTATAACATATTTACATACTTACAAAATTGGCTTTATCTAATACATATCCTGCATAGTATCTTAAAATGAACACCATATATACTGGGAACAAAAAAATCCGTGTCTCTTAATAATTTAAGGATATCCCAGCATCTTTTAAAACAAAATATTATCAATTTGGCACCACAGAACACAAATTGCTTTTTGGGGTTTTTGTTTTTAGCCAAGGAACCAAGTAAAAAGTCAACAATATATTTAATTGAACCCTGAGAATATTGTTAATTTGCATAATTTTTAAATAAAATTATGTAACACTTTCATTTGTACTCATAAACTATATTATCTTTTTGTCTCTATTCATTCATTTCAATTTTCTACCTCATTAATTCTCGAGAAATAAAGGAACAAAGAATACAGAAGTAATAATGACAAGAGACTCACTAAGAACTCAGACTTTGCCAAATCCAGAAGTCTGCGGTACAGCTCTAGGCCCAAGGTTACCTTAACCACTTATTATTAACAGGAGGGTTTTAAGGCAAATAACCTAATTCACTTCTATCAACTGAGGTTGCTGATAAGTTACTCTTTCTTCAGTTTTCCTATTCTCTTTCTATTTAATGAAAACAAGAAAAGTATATAAGCTTACCAAATTCAGTAAATATTTCCTGGAGCTCCTCAGGAGAAACTCTATTACAAAAGGAGCAATACAACACTGGGAAAGAACTGCACTACACATGGGTTTTCTTAAGAAGACTACGGAGGAAAAAAGGAAATAGTGCTTCTCTTTTAAGAAAAAAAAAAGGTAAATTAATGCCAGTGTGGGAATTATAAGTATATGAGCGGGAAGAGAAAAGAATAATGGGGGGTGGTTAGATAATTGGTAAAGGGGAACTGTGGTCTTATACATTCAATGATCAACACAGATTATGCAAAAATACCATCACTAAGGGAGCCTAATGTGATGCTTACAAGATAAGCTCTGGACTGTTAGCAGCAGGGTCCCTGATCCACACCCACCAATCGCTCCTTGGGAACCCATATAGGGTCGCTAAGAGCTGTAACTGACTAGATGACACTTAGTAACAACCACGACCTCAGCCTGGAAAAATATGTCATGGTGTGTTTGAGATACTTATTTTTCTTATTTCTTCTTAGTCTCAAGCACAATAGGGAAAACAAACTAGAAACTGAGAAAATTGAGCATGTGGAGTCAGTCATGGCCTGATGCCTTCCAAAGATAACAGGGCCAAAAAAGGAATCCGAGGGGGCTGACCCAAATCATATATTGGTCTCTTCCATCTGCCCTTCTCTAATCTCCCTCACCAATCACAAATTTGAAAAGAGCAGAAGGCTCACCAAGTTACCAGGTGCAGGAAAATTACCTGGCTTCAACCAAGCACTTGGAATAACCCTGCCACCGCTCTCTAGGTATTCTAGGAAAGCCATCAATATGTCTGTGATTCTACTACAACAATATTCAAAAACATCAAATAATAATATACATGAAACTTGGTAAAATAAAAAAAACAAAATCAATTATTTCTAGGATCTGTAAATTTGAGCGATGGGATGGAGAGCAGAAATCATTTCAGTACTGGCACATTCTCCTTTCTGATGACAAACTTTATTGCACTTGTCATCAGACCAATGCCATGATGAAAACACTGTTAGAAAAGGGTCTCTTTTGATTTACTGTCATGGATGATTTCAATGTTTTGATTTATGGATGATTTCAATGTTTTGATTTAACATTATAAGGATCTCTGCAGATCTTAAAAAAAAAAAAAAAAAAAAAAAGGTAGAAGAAAATGGCAGAGAATCCTTCTCTTTCTTACTCTGAAAGATGAATAAAACATATATGAACTATTTCATAACGACCAACAGAGGAATAAAGTACTCTGTTCCTATTACTTCTGGGCAAAAATGTACTGTTGTAACTGGCTACTTCTTTCTGTCTCATTACTTGTAATGACAAACAGGAGTGGATTTGTCTGAATAGTTATTATGCAGGGTTTGGAAATTTAACATATACCATAGACACAAAATTAATACTTCTTCTCATTTTCAGGTAAAAAGTATCAGAAATGAAACAATTACTTGCAATATTATATTCAATACAAAGCAAGTCTCAGATGTAAAGACAGTACAGGATAAAAGTTTCAACATCTTTTGTAAAACTAAAGGAATTGAGTGAATCCTTTTACATCTCAAGAATTATATAGAAGAGTACATAAAAATTCAATTACATTTATACAAGAAAATATCTTCAAAATGCTTACTTGCACTTATACAGAATTCAACAGCACAAGAGAAAATATTTGTGATTTATATAGATCCAAAATATATTGTTGAGGACAAAGGGAAATACAAACAAAACAAAATGGGCTAAATATACTAGGATGAATACAAAATAGTTTCTTTGAAAATTTCCAGAAAAAGCAAAGGCAGAATAGAGGGGCACACGGTTAGAAATGTAGTGTTTAAGGCAAACTAATAAGAAGTAATTTTAACTAAGAGATATATAAGCCCATAAACAGTAAAATAATTCCCTCTCAAAATTTCTCTATTATAATTTAGAGAATGTAAGTGGTGCAAAAACAATGGATGTTGTCAAGTTAAGACTTAGAAGTACTAAATAGTTTTATACAAAATAACATGAATCCTTCTGATTTAAAATACACTTGAGGTTTTGCTAGTTTTATCGTGTAGAAAGGAACAAACAAAATGTAGGAATCTGTGAACTGCCAAAAATAGTAATAAAGTAGAACCTTTCAGCCTATACATGATGACAAGAGAAAATGATCAATTCTGGTATCTTGGCCCATGTTGTTGAAAACATGCACAGCCACGTGTCCCATCACCATGTAAGCAGGTGTGCTACAGTAGGTACACTGCTGACCTCATGTGCACACAAAATGGTCCACAGATTACAGAGGCAAGAGATCAATGATGATTAAAACACAAAGCTTTTCAAAGGGTATTCAATAAACATGTTTTTAAATTAACTGTCTTCTTTACCAAAAAACAAAATATTAAAGTATACATCATAAAATTTCTTAGACTCTCCATTTTATAAATTTGATATATCAAACTGCACTATTAATAACTTACATATGTATTTTTGAGAACTATGATATATAGATCTTAAAAAGGACCTGTTTCTTTGCAGCTGCTGGAATGACACCATGCCCTTATAAAAAATGAAAGACAGTAGCCTATAGGAAAATTATAAAAACTGCTAGATTCATTGAAGCTATTCAAGTTATAGATGATACAAAATCTTCTTTTGCATCAAGCTAAGAGAGGAAAAGTTTCAGTCTTCTCTCACATGGTCCTAGGTGGTAGGCGCTGCTTATACATGCCTGCTATCGCTTTGGCTGCACTGTAGATCATCTGTCGACGAGACATGCCAGTAAAAGCCATGTGCCAATCAGTCCGGCTGACATTTACTAAACTCTTTTCCAGGACTTCGCCCACTGTGACCAAAAGGCCTGACCACCTTAAATTGTAGTCCTGGGGAGTTAGACTTTGAGCCTATTGGAAAAAATGAAGTAGATTATTATTTATAATACATTTAAAAATATCACTGGAACAAGTTGTATTACTTACTAAGTGACATTTCCAAGTTTCTCAGGTTACTTTTAATACAGATTATGAGAAATCCTGAGAAACACAGCCAGGTTGTCAACTACAATGAAGTTATAAGACTATTAAAAACAAATCAAAATATTATTACATATATCTACTCTGTTTAAAATATCTATGTTAAACTCATTTTGTTTTGCAAATATAATCAGTCTTAAATCTATTGACTCCATTACCAATGTTCAGAGTTAGAGGGTTCAAGTTCTAGTTCTATAGTCAGTGCCACTTCTAGTAATTAGATTAGTTGTAAAATACAAATATTATCTATATCTTGTTATTGTCATAAAATTCTGTAATTTTACTAAGAGGAGAAATTTAAGGTTTCAATCCATTTAAAAAATAACTGCTATAAATTGAAGTTGACTCCATGACACTTAACAATGAAAACATCAGTGTTACACTGTTTCAAAGAGAAATGGACTCCCAGTATGGCGCTGTAGGATCAGCACTGGGCTGCGAACCACAAGGCTGACAGTTCAAACCCACTAGTTGTGTCTCTAAAATCATATACAGGGTCACTATGAGTCAGAAATCACTGGAAGACTTAACAACAACAGAGAAATAGCAGATTATCATTAACACAAGCAGAACTTTGTTACTGAAACTTTTAATATGCATAAGAATCACCTGTGGGTCTTGTTAAAATGCAGATCCTTATTCAGTAGCTCAGGGTTGGAGCCTCAGTCTGCATTTTTATCAAGTTTCAGGATAATGCTTAAGATGCTAGGCTAAGGATCTCTCTTTTGAATAGCAAAACCCCAGAATAGCTGGGTTTCTAATTGGGGGCTAAGAGGAGATCATTTATAATCAAGTTCACACAAGCATAAACTAGATCAATTTATTTTCCAAACTTTCACTGAAGGATGATAATTATAATTCTCTGAAGAGCTGATCTCTACTCTTTTAAATAAAAAAATAATAAAGAAGCGCAACCATAAAACTCGGGATGGATAAAAAAAGAAAGGGGCATCAGTGACAGTACCCCAGGGGAGGAGAGTGGAACGGCTGGAGACAGAAGGAAGGAATATTAATGTATGTGTCTTCTGAATTCTTTCATCACTTCTGAATTTCAAACCACATGACAAGAAATAAAACAAAAACAGAATAAACGGCTGAGTAAAAAGCAAATGACACGCTCTAAATACCATTCCCCACTGTTAAACCCTATTAAATATACAGTTTACTATGTATCTTTCCAGGACCTTTTTTCCCTCTCTATTCATTTACATACATTTTAAAGCACATTTATCCTCCCTGCCAATAAATGGAACCACACCGGATGGCACTGTTTGCCGTTTTGTGTTTAGTGTATGTTCTAGATATTTTAAAACATGAATATACATAGGCCCTCTTTGTTCTTCTTTGCCACATTTCCTTTCCTAAAAAAAATTTTTTTTTTACATTACAAGTCTTTTTTACTGTAATAGAACACCTAGTTCAGAAGTTGGCAAATGTTTCCTCAGAAGGGCCAGATAATAAATATTTTTGGCTTGTCAACTAGATATTCACTATTGTAACTACTCAATTGTAGCTGCAGTGTGAAATCCAAACCAAACCCAAGGCCAGTCAGCCAATTCCTATGTGTGTTCTTGTTGTTGTTAAAGTGCTGTTGAGCCGGTTCAGACCCATAGCGACCCTGTATAGGGTTTCTGAGGAGCAACTGATGAGCTTAAGCTGCTGAACTTGTAGTTCATACAGCTTTGCAGTCTGGCACATTAACCCACAGTGCCACGCTAGGACTCCAATTCCAGTTCTACTCAGTCTTTTAGGGTCATTATGCATAGGAATTATGCACAGTAGGATTTCTGAAGCAGTCATTGTTTATGGAGAATAATGCTTCATATCTTTCTCATAGAGCAGTTGGTGGGTTTGAACTGCAAGCCTTTCAGGTATAGTGCTCCAATACTTAGCCACTGCATGTGAAAGCTGTCATATACAGTATGCAAATAAAAGGTATGGGTGTGTTACAATAAAACATATTCACAAAAACAGGCAGGACGTTAAATTTGGCTATGGACCATTATTTGATGACCTCTGATCAGGAGCAACGTTAAACAGTGGCAACGATAGGAGCATCCCTAATTATAAAGTCTCTAATGTGTTTGTCCTGGCGTGGTGCTGCAGGATAATGTGCTGAACTACAAGGTCAGCTTGAACCACAAAGTTGGCAGTTCAAACTCATTAGCCACTCCCCTAAAACCCTATACAGGGTCGCTATGGGTCCAAACCGACTCAACCACACTTAACAACAATGTATGTGTGGTGTTATAGGATAAGCTGAACACAAGGTTGTTGTTTCAAACCCACCAGGCACTCCTTGGAAACCCTATACAAAGTCACTATGTGTTGAAACTGACTTCACATACTTAATAAAACATTTATCGTATCTGATGTTTGCTTTAATGTTCCAGTACATATACATCCCTCTATTCCTAAATAGCTAAAGGTTATTTGACAAATAAAAGCTATTTCAAGCAAATACCTTTCACCATCTATTAAATTTCTTTCACTCCTTAATCTGTTCAAGTACTAAATTATTTACTGATATGTTATTATTGAACCATCATGTCATTTGAAGGACACATTCTCCTTGATCAGAACGTGTTGGTTTAATATTTATCTATTTTACCAATAATTCTGACATTTAGTTTCTAAGTAATATTAGATGATGGGATACGTTCTACTTCTATTTCTGATACTCATACAACATGAGGAACTCTGGTGGCACAGCGGTTAAAAGCACTTTGTTGCCAACCAAGGGGCTGGCAGTTTGAACCCACCAGCTGCCCCACAGGAGACAGATGTGGGAGTGATTTTTGTTTTTTTTAAGTGCTTCTGAGTAAGTTCCAACTCACAGCAACCTTGTATAGGGTAACCAAGGAGCAGCTGGTTTTGAATCACCAATCTTGCAGTTAGCAGCCCAGTACTTATTCTACAGTACCATACCAGAGCTCCCCATAGAGATTACAACCTTGGCTCTACTCTGTCTTATGTAGGGTGACAATGAGTCAGAATTGACTTAACAGCAGTGGTTTGTATGAAATATGAGACTCATCTGTTCCTAAAACTATTAGGAACCAGTACTTGTATGAGCTAGATAGAATTTTTTTTTTTCTTTGTAAAGCTTTGTTTGGATAATTGAATCAGGTTGCAGCACATGAATTTGCCAGTATTTTACTTGTTTTTTCTTCTTCAAGGACAATTTTGTATGGTTCGATCAATATTTACTCTTGAGCCACATATGACAATTCACAACAATTTTATCTAACTTACCAGTATAACAAGAGCCCTAGTAGCACAGTGGTTAAAGTGCTTGGCTACTTACTGACAGCCACTCTGGAGAAGGATGAGGCAGTCTGCTTCCATGAAGATTTACAGCCTTGGAAACTCTACATGGCAGTTCTCCTCTATCCTACAGGGTCACTCAGCGTTGGAATTAACTCACTGTCAACAGGTCTGGTTTTGTGTTTTGGTATGAGTGTAATATATTATGCACAGTATTTGTTTTTAGCTTTCAAACCTATATGTGTTTTCTTGAACTTTTCAAATTATGGTAAAAACTATGGCATAAACACAAGGTTTAAGAAAATGTCAATGTTTCTAACAACGATTGTCAGACTCCTTTGTACATTAT
Organism: Chrysochloris asiatica; assembly: GCF_000296735.1. Lineage (NCBI taxonomy): Eukaryota > Metazoa > Chordata > Mammalia > Afrosoricida > Chrysochloridae > Chrysochloris > Chrysochloris asiatica. The sequence continues at coordinate 2,976,773 of NW_006408665.1, read as the reverse complement.
AAACCTTCAAGAGTACCATAAGGTGTTTTCTGGGATTCTATCGATGGCACCTGACAACAACAACAACAACAACAACAACAACAAAATGAGCACACAAGGGAGCTTCAAAAAGCTCATGGAAAAATTCCATTATCTTTTAACTCCATTTTTTCATTAATTTTTTGAAGCCCACTCACATATGCCAAATTTAAATTTAAGTATACACCTTCGAAGAGGATCCAACAGTTTTATGAGATTATCTTAAATGCATACAAGTCCCAAACAACTTAAGAGGTAGTTTTAAGTAACACTGAATAATGCTCCAAATTATAAGTGTCATAAAAGATTACATGAAAACATGAAATGAATCAACATCATCAAACATTTATGCTTACTGAAAATTTTGTGGATGTAAATATTAATTCTAGTTTCAGTAAATAAAAGTTAAGATGTGACGATCAAATAAGGGCTTATTACTGAAGATGAACAAATGAAGAAAAAAACCTACCTTAAAAGAAAAAGAGAAAGTTTAACAGTAGAACTAATGTGAGATAAAAGGGAAAGTAAATAAAGGTGAGCAAAAATACGTTGTTGTTAAGTGCCACCGAGTTGGTTCTGACTCAAAGGGACCCTGTAAAGGATTTTCAAAGAACGGCTGATGAGTTGGAACCACTGATTCTGGGGCTCACACTGACCTTGAGATCAAGTACTTATCGTATAGTGCCACACTAGAGGTTAAAAATGTTTTGTTTTTTTCATAAACTATAGGTAGAAAATACAATCATAAAAGCAAAGGAAAAAATATGGAAAACACTAACTATGTAAAGTATTATCTGTTCAAAAATGGTAGGAAAACAAAAGTATGCAGCTACCAAAACATGGAAAAAAATAGGATGTTGGAAAAGAAGGAAAAAGGCTAAAAAAATGACACAAATTAAATATCATATTTCCAGTAAGTTATGTAATACAAGGTTTTACTTTAAAATGCAATCATAAGTTTCTCCAGAAACATAATGAAGAAGAAAATGAGAGAACCAACCTGTTGTACAAATTCCAAAGGCACCGGTGTGGCTTGTGTAAACGTTTCAAGGTGAACACCATGGACAGGATCTTCAACTATCAAACAGCCAATGTCAAACCATCTGTAATGCAATACATGAGTTCTAAGTTGTTTACATGGTAAATAAAAGTTATAGTGAATATTCAAAAATAAAAATTTTTGTACTACTACTCAAGCAAAATATGAGAATTCAAAAAGAAATTCTAATAATCAGTTTGCATAGGGATAAAAAATCAACTCAGACATTACCATTGTGACTTAATTCTATGAGGGAAAAAACAACTAGGAATAAAAATAACAATAATTTTAAATTACTTACCAAGGAAAGCTTACTCTTGCTAAGATGGGGTAGAGGAAATGAAGCGGGGTATTCAAATTTGCAATACATATATTTTCACTCACTTGAATGTGAAAACAGTTTATTGAAAGTAATATTTTTATGTATCACTTGCTAAAATATGAGAACATTTTTATTACCAATTCTATCATTAATCTGCAGCCAACAACTAGTGAATTAAGAGTTCTGGCTTGGCACTGTGGTTTAATGCGCGGAACTGCAATGTCAGTTTGAACTATAAGGTACATGGTTCAAGCTCACTAGCCACTCCTTGGAAACCCTACATAGGGTCGCTCTAAGTCCAAACTGACTCAACTGCACGTAACAACTAGTGAATTAAAAAACGTTCAGTCAAAATAACCAGTATTATTCTCTTTCTGATAAACCCTTCTAATGACATTTTTGAATTATTCACAATGAGCCAGTCTTTGAAAACAGCATTATACCAGAGAAACTTTCTTCCATTTATCACATCAGACCTCAGAGTCATTTGAACTACATGGTTAGTGGTTCAAATTCACCAGCTATTACATGGAAACCCTATACAGTGTCACTAGGGTTGGAATCAACGCAATGGGACTTAACAGCAACATAAATTATATAAAAGTGATGCATCTGCAAACTGACATAAGTGAAGTTATCCATAGTGCCACCAGCATTTTAGATAGCCAGAATGCTAAATGTCAGATGCCATGAAATTATGAATTCATGTAATAAGCAAATATGGAACAAGAAGTGTTCAATGTCTCTATTAAAAAAAAAAAAGACAATGTGATATGAAGTGGAGAATTGTTCACAAATTCAAATAACAAAAGTAAAATACACAAAGGTAATACGTAATTTTGCTGAACAGTATAATAGAAATTTTATAATGTCTATATTGCTCATAAGGAGCTCTAGTAGCATAGTGGTCACAAATCATCAGGCTGCGAACCACAAAGTCAGCAGTTCGAAACTACCAGCTGTTCTGTGGGAGAAAGAAAAGGCTTTCTGCTCCCGTAAAGATTTACAGCCTAGGAAACCCTGTACAGGGGCACTATGAGTCGAAAACGACTCCACAGCACATAACAACAACAACATATTGTTCATATTCTAAACTGTTTTAAGAACACTAAACAATAGAATTTGTATTATTTAGCTAAAAATCACTATTTGCTACTTTGTTATGACAGTTTTCTCAGTCAAGATATATTTGTCTACCAACTGTTCTGAAAGGGATCACATTAGAAGGTCCTAGACAGAGAAAAGTAAGGAACAAAATTCAAATTCATAAAAGACCAGGTTTAATGTTTGAATAGAGACTGGCAGAAGCCCTAAGACTATGGTCCTTAGTCACACTTCAGGCCTAAAACTTACCCCCATGGCTCACTATTCAGCCAAATAAAAGACAAGTCATTGAGGGGTACAGTAACACTAGTTAGGTTTAGGTAGGCACATCTTACAATAATCATCCATTTGAGATCAAAAGGGCAGGATTTGTCCAAGGACAAAGTTCAGAAGGGTGAAAAGAAGGAAGAAATGGGAAATACCGGGAGAAGTGGGATAAGAGATGATACATCACTACGGGGACTGTAATCAGTGACATGAAACAAAACGTGTACGAATTTCTAAATGGAAAACTGATTTGCTCTGTATACCTTCACCCAATTCAAAAGTTAAAATAATAATAATAAAAAAAAGATGCATTTCGTAAATTCCTCATACGTCAAGTTAACTAAATTTTATTTTGCATGATCTGTGTACAATAATACACGATGGAGCTTCAAAAAGTTGGTGGAAAAATTCTATTATCTTTTACTTCCATTTTCTAAAATTTTTTAAAGTGTCTTCATGCACGAATCACAAGAACAATTACACTGACTAAAGAGTCCAGGGATGTGGCACTGTAGGATAAGCAATGAATTGCTAACCACATGATCAACATTTCAAATCAACCACTCCTTGGAAATCCTATATAGTGCTATGAGTCAGAACCAACTCAGTGGCACTTCACAACAAACTATGAAACATGAACTTGCTGAAAAGCAAGAAGGTTTCTAAGTATAGTCCTCTTCTTTGATGTCAGTAAATATATATTTGAAGAACTCCAAGGCCCATTTATGCTGTATATAAATCACTAACATGATACTGAAATTTTCAACGTTGATGTCTCATCCTCTTCAACTCAATAAATCTAAAAAGCAATCACTCATACCCACCAAATAACTTTTCCATTTCTTTCACTAGTGCTACTAAGAAAACGTTCAATTCATCTCTCCCTTCTTCTTATGGTCCTTCAATTCCAACTCTCCTCCATGTCAAGAAAAAGGAAGTTTGATAGGTGGACTGATTATCTTCAAGGACAGTCAATAAGAATCTCAATTTCCTTTCTTCTCATCCTCTCCAGGTGGCTGCTGAAATGAGCTGGACTTCAATAACCCTGTTTGCATATCTCTTTGACCCGAAGAAGTCTTAAGAAGAATCACAGTTCCAAGACAATTAAGTTTCCTTTGCCAGAATTTTTTTTTTTTTTTAAAGGATTCTGGATAAATGATGTATGTGTGTCAATTTGTCTTTGTTCTTTTCTTTCTTTTTTTCTATTACCACCAATCAAGTCAGGATCGAGGCTTTGAGGCGGGGTCGACCAACTTAGAGACCCACAAGCTAAGCCCAAAGCGTCTCGCTACAACCCAGTCACCCCTGATGCACTTCCGCCTCTTGAGTGACATCCGAGGATGGAAATCCCACCTTTGAGCCGGACTTAAGGGCTGTAGCACAAGGAGATTCCTATTTAACAGCAACCACGCAACCGCCACTTGTCTGTCTGTCGTGCCATGGTGGTATGAACTGCTATGATTCTGAGGGCTATGCCACCGATATTTTAAATAACCAGCAGGGTCACCCATGGTGGACAGGTTTCAGATGAGCTTTCAAACAAAGACAGACTAGGAAGAAAGAGTGACAAACTACGTCCAAATCGCTAGTCACTGAAAACTCTATGAATAGCAGAGAAACACTGTCAGATACAGGACCGGGAGGTGGGAAGTCACTCAGAATGCGACTGGGGAAAAAAATGCCTCCTCAAAGTAGAGTTGACCAAGATGACCACGATGATGTGAATAGAGTTAAGCTCGGGGCAGAAATGCTCACAGAACCTTCATTTGCTAATGGGCCACAAATCAAACTAAAGAGAAACAGCTGTAAACAT
>NW_006408665.1:2908766-2969565 GCF_000296735.1 Chrysochloris asiatica | reverse complement strand
AGTGAGGTTGGCCCAGGATTGGACATTGTTTCGTTCTGCTGTGCATGGGGTCACTATGAGTCGGTTCTGACTCGATGGCACCTGACAACAACAACAACCAATCAAGTCACTAAATAAATAAACCAGCATTTTAATACCAAAAAACTTGTTAGCTGCTGTCAAGTTGGTTGTAACTCATAGCGACTCTATGCACAACAGAATGAATCACTGCCTAGTATTGCGTGATCTTCACAATCATTGCAACTGCCATTGTGCCAATCCACCTCAGTGGAGGACTTCCTCTTTTTCGCTGAACTTGCACTTTACCAAACATGATGTCCTTCTCCAAGGATTCTTCCCTACTGATAACATGTCTAAAATATGAAAGATGAAGTCTCGCCATCCTAGTTTCAAAGAAGACTGTTGTTATTGTTAAGTACCATGGAGTCAGTTCCAACTCATAGCGACCCTGCACAGGGTTTCAGAGGCTGTAAATCTTTACGGGAGCAGAACGCCTCGTCTTTCTCCCGCAGAACCGCTGGTAGTTTCAAACTACTGACCTTGAGTTTAGCAGCCCGACTCGTAACCGCTACGCTACCAGAGTAGATGACTAAAGACCTACAAAAGACCTAGGTACTGGAATTAATATAGAAGAATTTAAAGATAATTATGATTCATATACTCAAGAAAACAACACAGAGCAAATGACAAAGTTTTTATATTCATTAAATAAGTAGAATCTGTTTTAAAAATTTAAGAACTCATTGTGTGGTTTTAACAGCAGACTGGACAAAGCAGAAGTCAGAACTAGTGAACATGAAGACAGATGAATAGAAAATGCCAAACTGAAGAAGAGAGAGAAATGGGGCAGGTGGGGAGGGGGAGGGTAGAATGAGAAAGAATTTACAATGAAAGAAATGTGAAAAACATACATGGATTATGTTACATCCAATAACATGTAACTGGAGATCTAGAAAGAGAGGGAAGAAAAAATGGGGCAGAAGGAATCTGTGATGAGATAAAAGCTAAGAATTTTCAAGAACTGATGAAAGACATCAAAAAAGTCACAAAGTTCATTGAATCTACACACATACACCAAATCAATCCAAAAACAAAGCAACCATATCTAGTAAAACTGTAAAATTAAAATGACAGAAAAGCCCAACTGCAGACAGTAGAAGAAAAAAGTACATTACCTTCACAGAAACAATAGGATTATATATATAGATTGACAATGCATTTCTTAATAGAAATGACAGAAGTCAAAAAACAACTCAGTAATATCTTTAACGTGCTAAAAGAAAGGAATTGCGAAACTAGACTTCAACATCCAACAAAAACATCCTTCAAAAGCAAAACTGAAAAAAAAAAAAAGTAAAGGTGACTTATAAGGTACTTTCAAACAAATAACAATTAAGAGCATTTGATGCCCACAGTCCTAAATAATAAGTACAACAAAGTTCTTTAAGCATAAAGAAAATAATCCTAGACAAACAAAAATACAAAATGAAATTCAGGGGATAAATGTAAATGAACACTGTACATGTAACATACTAGTAATATCTTGTTGTTATTGTTAAATGCCATTGAGTAAGTTCCGACCAATAGCAATCCTTGTATAGTTGCTGTTGTTAAATTCCGTCGAGTCCGTTCTGACTCATAGTGATTCTGTCAAAGGGTTTCCTAGGAGCAGTTAGTGAGTTTGAACCACCAACTTTGTGGTTCAAACTGACCTTGAGGTCCAGTGCATTATCCTGCAACGCCAGAGTTGTTAGATGCCCTCAAATCAGTTCTGACTCAGTGGCACTGTGTAGGATTTCCAAGGATGTAAATTCTTATGGGTACGGAAAGCCTCATCTATCTCCTGTAAAGTGGTTGGTAGTTTTGAACATCCAAACTTGATTTAACAGTACAGTGCTTACCCTATAGCACCTCCAGCACTCCTAGTATATCTTGTTGCTAATTGTCATGGAATTCTGACTCATAGCAACCCTGCTGGTAGGTTTGAACCACTGGCCCTGGGGTCAGTAGGCCAGTGCTATCCTAAAGTACCACACCAGGACTCTTAGGCGTTTAAAATATATGCCTACTTAACATGCATAACAACAATGCTCCAGAAGATATAAGGGAGTAAATGGTGTTACAAGTGTTCTAAAGTTGCGGTATCATCCGGAAAGCAATAAAGTAATGATTTATATTATAATGTGTCATCTCTAGCATAAGCATTAATAGAATAGTAAAAGGTTAATGGGGTGGGTATGGGGGAAATGAAACAATCATCTCTGAATAATGCTTCAGCAGCACTTACAAAGTATAAACTTCTCGACTCAGCATTCAAAGCTTCACAATGCTTCCCCATGCCACTTCTTGATTTCCTTTTCTAACAAATACAAAGCTTCTCCTCCACCCAGAGTATCTTACCTGCTCTTTTCTCCTTACCCAAACTCACTTTTCAAAACTCAGTTCAAGCCCTAGTAATTTATGAATCTTATCAATACTACCTCCACAACAAATAATCTCCACTGAACTTTTATATATTACTGGTAAAAAAAAAATTACATCTCTTCTTAATACAGCTATTTAAACTATTCAAAGTTTAACAGCTGCTCATCTATGTGTATATTGCCTATTCTCAGAGCTGGAGAACTGAGAAAATATATTAGCCATGGTGGGACCATAGATTAAGCACTGAAACTGCTAACCACAAGGTCAGTAGTTCAAAGCCACCAGCTGCTCCATGAGAAAAATGAAATTTTCTGCTCTTGTAAAAATTTAAGTCTCAGAGTCTCCATACAGAGCCACTATGAGTTTGAATCAACCCAATGGCAGTGGGTTAAAGTCACAAAGAGGAGCCTTTGTGGCAAAGTAGGTAACACACTCGGCAGGTAACCAAAAGGCTGGCAGTTTAAACCTACCAACCATTCCACATGAGAAAAATGTGGCAGTCTACTTCTGTAAAGATTACAGACTTGGAAACTCTTTGGGGCAATTCTGTTCTGTCCTTTAGGGTCAATGTAAGTCAGAACTGACTCACCAACAAGTCTGGTATTCTGATATTTGCTTAAACTACAGGTACAGTGTTATTCCATACTAAATACACTAAGAAAATAAATAACAATAAAGAAGGTAGATTTCAACAGCTGGAAAGTTACTCTAATGTAAATCAATTCAGTGTGTAAAAGAAAATCTCCCATTGGAAAGTAATCTATTTAAAGGCGGGGCTTGATGGCAGCTAGGGTGGAGGTGCAGTGATGTTTGCCATCAGCAATACCACAGAATACCAGGCAAAGCAAATCCAGGGCAGAGTTCCAAAATTCGGAACCACATAGTTAGGAATATTTAAAAGTTTTGAAGGCTTATCGATAGTGGAACTTATAGCAAAAAAAGAAATCAATCTGCAGAGCCGACAACTTGGGCGAGACAAAAATGCCAAGACCAAGTGGGGGAGCAGACACACTGCAGAAAAACTGCCGTGGGGACCTCCAAGCAAAGGTGGACAATACACTTTGTTGGTTTTGCTTTCTTCTGATTTTCTTTTTTTTGGTATCTGTTCATTGGGCCCCCACTGTTTGCGCACCTCCATTCTGGTGACCAGAAGTGCCTGAGCAAGTGGATACCCTCCACCCTCACCATCGGTGGATTCTTCTGCCACGCGTGCGCACAGATACTCTTAGCCCAAGAGCCAGCACTGAACTGTTTTGTTTTGTTTTTTTTTTTTTAAAAAAAAACAGAAAAGCCAGAACAAGGGGTGTGGAGTTGGAAAGAGAGTTTAAAAACAAAACAGGCCTAAAATTAAATTAAATCCTGAGGTACAGCAAAACAACCAACAGTGTCATCTTGAAATCTCTCAGGCATCTCTGAAGGCAAGAAGCTGAAAGAGGACTTAAAATTATAGTCATCTTAAGCTACAGATTTTTTTTCCCCCCTTCTCTGCAATTATAGACGATAATATCCAGTCTAGTTTTTTTGGTGTTTTTTCTTTTTTTTTTTGGCTGTTGCTGTTTTGTTGTTGTTGTCAGGTGCCATCGAGTCGGAACCGACTCATAGTGACCCCATGCACAGGAGAACGAAACAATGTCCGATCCTGAGCCAACTTCACTACCGCCGCCACACTTGATGCCATCTGGCTGATCCATCTTGTTGGTGGTCTTCCTCTTTTTCTCTGACCCTCCACCTTACCCAGCATGACATCCTTCTCCAGCGACTGTTCTCTCCAGACAATGTGTCCAAAGTAGGAGAGACAAAGCCTAGCCATCTTGGCCTCCAAGGAGCACTCTGGTTGCACTTCTTCCAAAACAGATCTATTGGTTCATTTGGCAGTCCATGGCACTTTCAGTATTCTCCTCCAAAACCACAACTCAAAGGCATCATCAATTCTTCTACAATCTTCCTTATTCACTGTCCAGCTTTTGCATCCATATGAGGTTACTGAAAATACCATGGCTTGGGTCAGGCACACCTTAGTCCTCAAGCTGACATCTCTGCTCTTCAATACTTTAAAAAGGTCTTGTGCAGCAGATTTGCCCAATGCAATGCATCGTCTGATCTCTTGACTGCTGCTTCCGCGAGTGTTGACAGTTGATCCAAGAAGAATGAAGTCCTTGACAACTTCAATCTTTTCTCCATTGATAAGAATGCTGTTTTATGCTCCCCCTTTTACCTTTGGGGGACTCTTGCTCTCCCTGTATTACCCAAGAAGAGACAGCAACTGCTGCCATATAGCCAAGCTACAATCACACTCTATAAAACACCAAAATCCAAGCACGAACCACCAACTGCCATATACCAAGGAGGCAGACAACACCTGTGAAAGTTACTCAGAGTTAAGCAATAAGAAGAGTGAAAAGGGAAGCCCACATCCTGATCACATCTACCTGGAAGCAATCAGAAAGCATAAAATACCAAAACACATACTCAATTAAGTATTAAGGCCACACATAAACACTAATCATGTCCAAGAAACAAAAGCAGATGACCATATTAGCACATGTCCAGAAACAAGATAAAATGTCTAAGACAAATGACCTAGAGGTAGACCTGGACTCCATTATGGAAGGAGGGAAGGCCTTGGAAATACCTGAGAAGGAATTCAGAAAAATGATTATAAATTGCTTCAAAACACTTTACAATGGAGCTGAGAAAACTAAGTGCTATAGAACAATCAAATAAGATAGATACAGCATTGGAAACAATTCAAAACCTACAGAAAGAGGTTCAAATGATCAATAATATAATAGATAAGTAATCTATTGAAATTATGGAATCCTCAAAAACAATGATGGATTTTGTTACTGGTGACTATCACAGCAAATCCTCTTTCCCATACTTTCCATTACTCCAAATGACTATGAATCATTCTATTTGTTATTGTTATTGTTAAGTGCTGTCAAGTCAGTTCCGTACCACAGAGACCCTGTATAGGGTTTCTGAGGAGCTGCTGATGCACTTAAACCGCCAAACTTGCAGTTCAAACAGACTTTGCAGTCCAGCGCATTAACCCATAGTGCCAATTATATCTAAATCAATAGACCACTGGATACTAAGAATGCATTAATTGAGCATCAGTACAATCTTAGAAAGCAGGTATTACTATCTTCATTTTATAAAAGAGAAAAAAGGATAGAAATATCCCCTGGTCTGCCCCAGGCTACATAGCTAGTAAAGTGATACAGCTAGCACCAGAGTATTCTTTTCTCTGTTTCTATAATTGGATATACATTTTGTGAGGTATTTCAATGTGAAGCCCCTATACTTTTTTTTTTTTGCGTTCAAGAGAAATATAGTTAAGCTTCTTACTTGTCAGGTAACAATTCTGCAATGAAGTTTTCTACTGACACAGCAGTTTGTTTTTCATGAATCACTCCAGATCGACGTAAGCTATCTATTCGTTCCTGGGCTCCCTGAATAACAACAAACAACAACATGGGTTAGAAAGCCATTTCAAGTTATTCAATATTAAATATACTTATTATACAAGACATATATATACAAACACAAACATACTCATTATGAACATTCAAATAATAGATAAGCAAAGTGCATGGAGTAGCAAGATAAAAACCCAGTCTCCCCCTGCTTCAGTATTCAGAGTTTGGGATGTACCTTCTAAATTATTGCTATATAAATTATTATTTGGGTTGCTATTGTGAACAAGATCATTTTGACATTACATTTTCTAAATGTGTACCACTAATATAAAAATATGAATTAAAAAAAATTGATCTAGCAAACAGCCATCTTACTGATCTTATCATTCCTTTCAATGGTTTAGTTGATTACATTAGAGTTTTTATATTGTTGTTAAGTGACAGTGACACTGAGTTGGTTCCAACTCACAGCGACCCTGAGTAGGGTCTTTGTGGAACTGCTGGTGAGTTTGAACCATCTACCCTGCAGCTCAAACCGACCTTGAGGTCAAATGCTTATGTAGGCAATAACTGTAAATATGTTTTATTCTTTTATATCTAGTTCCCTTCAATATAACCTAAAACCATGCAACAAAATGTCCAGTTAATTAAAAGTTAAAAAAAAACCTACAGCATACATTACACTAAAGCTGATTCATGAAAAGTATTACCATTAATGAAATAACAGAGAGAAGCTGAGGACAGTGCACAGATAAGTCAAAACCATGTATTAAATAGGTTTCTTATAATAAAAAACTAGAATTGGATTAGTGAAGAGAAAGTTGCCATTTATTATTTTCGTCTGAATCATTTCATAATTAATAATCTATGAATGAAGTTAAAATGTGTTCAAAAAGCAAGAGAAAAATCTATTTCTGAACAAAACTAGTCATGAATAATAAATAATAGATCTATTTTTCATGCAAAAAATGAAGCTGAATAGTAAGAATGAGATCAAGTGCTCCATGAAATGCAGACTAGGACTTCCTTCTAAGAGACAATTGAGATGAGGACAAAGCAACAATGTATGCGCTAAGACAAAGCCATTTAAAATGTTGTTAAGTGCTTTCAAGTTGATTCCAACCCACAGCAACCCTGTATAGTGTTTTGGAGGAGCAGCTGGGTGAGCTTGAACCACCAATCTTACAGTTTCAACAGCTTTGCAGTCTGGCGCATTAACCCACAGCGCCACACCAGGATAGGAGGTTATAAAGATGCAAGAAGATACTATTTACACAACAAAATCAGAATCATGTTATTTTTCAATCACCATTCTAACTCCAAGGTCTAGTACAGTGTCTAACAAATGTCAATAAATTTTACTGATATGAAAGATTGAGGAAAAGATATCCCAACATGCTTAAATTTGGAGAGCAAGGCCCATAATAAAATAAATCTGCCAAACATTAATAAATTCATAAGATAAATCTATTAAAAATATCCATAAAATAAGGTTTTTCTTAAATAATTCCATTAGCTTCATTATCTATCAATCGTGTAAATAGTATTTAATGTAACAAAACATGAGTTAAAAAGTATTGTAACAAAGTGATAGAAACTTTTATTAAAATAAAAATACCAAAATATGAAGCTAGTGTTTCTCATCACATTCTCCGTCTAAACTCATATACTACCTTGAATTTAACTGGCTCAGCAGATCCCTTGGAAGCTACTGTTTTGATTGGCCTTTTGATTTTTTTTTTTTTGAGGGCACCCTAATGAAACTAAGACAAGCTTATTACTTAGAGAACTGGTCTACAGTCATCCAGTGATCATAGAGACATGTTTGAACATGTTTTGTTTGGATTAAATCTAGGCATGAATGAATCTTAGCAGCAATACTTTTTCACTTATCCTAGTATGTTTTTAAAATCATAATGAAAAAGCACAATCTTCACACGGTCATCTAGGGACCTGGTGTGGTGCTGGAGGATAAGTACTGAACTGCTAACCACAAGGATTATGGTTCAAACACACCAGCCACTCCTTCAAATTCCTATAGAAGGTCGCTGTGAGTCAGAACCAACTTGGCAGTACTTAAAAACAATTACATATCAGCAATACTTAATAACAACATTGGTCATCTAATATCTAAATTTATTTTTATTTGTACTATTTATGTTTTATAAACTCTTCCCCTTCTCTTCAAAGTTAATATTAAATACCATCTTCATAAATTCCCCCTATTGCCTTTTCCTTCTTATTCAAAGCTCTTAGTTCAGGGCTTAGTTCTAAATAACAGAAACCTTGGTATCAACAAATTCTACAGGCCAAATTGCCATAATATTTTCTCAAACTGGAACATAAATTCTAATTTTTCTCATATAACATTTTCAAATTCTAACCCTTAGACTCAAATATCTTTTATCACAGATTCAAACTAACAAATTCCTTATTTATAGTACTGTCAGTACAGTAGCAACCAAATGTTACATTTATGCAATGCTTTCAAACTTACAGAAAGACCTTGCTTTAGACCTTCAAGGAAATGTACTCACCATCTGTTAAAACTCATTAAAACATAAGATTTTTCTGTTCCATATAAAACAGATTATGAGAAAGGAAAAAGCATTAACTGCCAGTTTCCATACCCTAAAAAGGTATTCCGTTACTCACCTTTAATCCAGCTGCATAGCCCACTGGTTGTGGTGCAATGTTGGACTGTCCAGCTTCACCTACCACAACAGCTAAACCAAAGACCTCCTGGAAGGCATCTCGGACAGCAGCGACTTTCACCTCCTTATTTGAGGTCACTACGATATCCAATTCACCTCCTGATTCTACAAAGACCAGATGAAAATTTCACTGTCAAATAATCAAATTGTTATAATTACTGCCATACCATATGCCTGCATTTTATTTACATAATTATTAAATTCACAAAATCAACATGATAGTGGAGAGGAAAAGAATATACAGTTAAAACAATGTTAACTCGATTTTTAACAGTTCATGGGCAATACTGATACAATTATAATTGTTAAATCAAGAGATTTCTACATAGTTTGTGTAAAAATACTTTGTTTTGAGATCCCTAGATCAGAATGGTCTTGCTTTTGCTACCTGTCAATGAAATGTCAACTTTATCAGTTTTATTATTTTTCAAACCTAAATAAGAATATATGCTATTATAAACTGAAATTTTAAAAGAACAGAAATTCCATTACTTTTTTTTCCCCTTGGTTCTCTGCCTTTTTCAAGTTGTGACAGTTCACTAGCTTGAGAAGCAGCTGGTCTTGGGCATGAGTCCTGGCGTTATCATTTCCTAGCTATGTTACTGTGGGAAGTCACTGAACTTGTTTCTTCATAGAAAAATACTTTCAAACTCACAGGTAGGCTTTCAAGATTAAATACGTTTTTTCAAAGTCTAAACTTTGTTAACAAGCTAGCAGCAAGCCTTCCACAGATTTTAATTCCTTTCCTTCCTTTATTCAATACTTTTGAAAAAAAAAAAATGTGTATGATGTTTATTAAATATGTCATACCTGATTACTATGAATATATGAAATCAAGAGATGGTACAGCCAAATTTCTGAATCCTTCTGGATAATTACAAACACAAAATACAATTCAGCTGATTTAATTCTTGGTTCATTTTTCAACTTCAAAGAGAAAAGCAATGAAGTATAAAAGAAATGCATCTAAGTTCAATCTAGTTACATCGTGTTGTGAGGATAATAAATTTCTTTGAAGACAGATTTCTCATCTAAAACTCAAGGAAAATTCCTACCTTGCAGAGTCCCTATGAGAATTAGTGCCTGGCAAAGTATTTAATAAATGGTACTTATTGTTATTAGGGCTTGTCCTTCAACATTTACTAAACAGTAAATTATCAACAATGCCAAGCCCTGGTGTGGCACTGTAGAATAAGCACTAGACTGCCACAAAGTAGGCAGTTCAAACTCACCAGCCAGCCCCTGGAAACCCTATACTGGGTTGTTATGTGTCGAAACAAACTCTATGGCACTTAACAACTGTTAAGTGTTACACTTGTTGTTATTAAGTGATATGTTATTTTCTTCAGGCCTGTTAATAATTGGTCACTGACAATGTTAAGCTATGTTGTTGTTAGACACCCTCAAGTCAATTCCGACTCATAGTGACCCCATGTACACTGCCCAGTGTTGAGCTATCCTCACAATCCCTGTTATGTTTGAACCCACTGCTGCAGTCAATGCATCAATTCATCTCGTTTAGAGTCTTCCTTTTTTTCTGATTCTCTAGCAAGCATGATGTCCTTTTTCAGGAGCTCGTCTCTCTGGATAACATGCCCTAAGTATGTAACTTAAGTCTCACCATCCTCACTTGTAAGATTCATTCTGGCTGTACTTCTACTTAGACAGATTTGTTCATTCTTCTGACAGTCCATGGTATATTTAATATTTTTCATCAGCACCACAATACAAAGGCATTCTTCTGTCTTCGTTATTCATGTATAACCTTAAGACACATTTCTCCTTTAGTTTTTCAGCTGTTTGTATCTATAGTTCTATAAAAGGATCACATTCACTACTAGATTCATTTACAAGACAATGTTCCCTAACTCTTCCCTGTGCTTGACACAACTGGTAAATGTCTGTCCTACAATGGGATAAAAAAAGAATACAGAATTTAATCAAGTTGAGCCAAGATTTCTTAGAGCACTGGGATAATGCCTTGACCAAATAATGCCAGAACCAATTGTTGGATTTGTAGCAAGTGAATGGAACACGTGACCTCCACATTTGTTAAATGTTATATACTCTTGGAAAAGCAGGTTTAAGTGTTAATTCTTAAACCTGAAAGTGTAAATTGGTTTTTCTTTTCTCTCCCCTGCATACTAATCTGTTTTAAAAATTAGTTAAGTAGGAACTATAAAAATTACAGGCTGAGAAAGAGAGAAAGACTAATGTTTGCTCACAAGTGTGAGCTGAGGATCTCAATCCTTCATGTCATACTCCCAAGCAGAGAATGAGCACGTGTTATGTACAACACAAGTATAAGAATTAGAGTTTTCCCCCATTTAGTATCTGGGAGAAGAGAAGGAATGGGGCCAGGATGGTTTTTGCTACTTTTGTCTCCATCCTAAGTCTGTAATAGTCTTAGTAGCAAAACAATCTCAACTGAAACCAAAAGTTGTAAAATAAATTACTTTTGAGAAATACACCATGTGACAGATAAAAATTAAACAGCAGACAGAATTTCTATATCAACAGAGAATACTTGAAGATGGTTCAGAGGTGGTTTAAAATAGTTTTCCCAATAAACCTAGCATTCAGATATTAGCAAGTAAATTCATTTCCTCTGAAAATATTACTCCTGAATTAAGCATAAGTACATTTATTTCAAATAGATCACTGGAGAAATGTCAAAACCAAATATGAACAAAGCTTCCCCTTCAAATGTGAAAAGAAGATAAAGTAAAATTCATGTAAAGCACTGGACTGCAAGGTCAGCTTGAACCACAAGATGGGTGGTTTAAATCCTCCAGGCACTCCTTAAAAACACTTTACAGCATTGCTATAAATCAGAACTGACTCAATGACATTTAACAATAACAAAACAAATATACAATAGTTATTATTGGACTCCTGGTGTGAACAAGGTCAGTGGTTCAAACCTACCAGCTGCTCCTCATAAACCCTAAAACAGGATCAGAACCAACTCAACGACACTTATCAATAACCCATTATTACAATCAGAAACACTAAGTGTACTAGTAATTCATCTTTTTTTACTCCTCCTTGGTATGGCACTGTAAGATAAGCAATGGACTGCTAACCAAAAGGTCAATGGTTTAAATCCATCAGCTGATCCTCAAAAACACTACAAAGGCTGGCTCTGAGTCAGAACCAACTAAATGGCACTTAACAACAATAACCCATTATTTAGATTCCTGGTATGGTGCTGTAGGATAAGCACTAGACTGCTGACCATAAGGTCTACGGTTATAACCCACTAGCTACTCCTCAGAAACCCTATATAGGGTCACTAGAAGTCAGAACAGACTTACAGCACTTAACAACAACTCATTATTATAATTAAAAGAAGTAAATGCACTAATAATTCATATATTTTTTCACTTCTCCAATGTTCATTCTGCAGTATTCTCATAATCTATTTAATGGTGACTATAAGATGACTGATACCACCACACCAGTAACCTAAGGCAATCAACTTAATGCAAGAATATGACAGACATTCTATTGATTATTATGACCTAGGGAAATGACCTGAAAATTACAATTAGTGGTTGACATTGACACATACTTTGAAAAAAAAAAAAAAAAGGGCACACGCTGATTTAATGTAAGTACATACTGATATATGGAGCCATGCCAGGATCCAGCGTTGTAATCATGCTTTCTACCGAATGTTTGGTTTTATCAAGCACAGATTTCACCATAGGATTCCCAGCCACACCCTGCATAAAACAAATCAATGCGTGAATACAAGGTATATTTTTTCTGTGGTGCTGGCAAAGAATATTGAATCAATCATGAATAAACTATGAGTGGAGTCCTGTTGTGGTGTTGTGGGTAAATGCACTGGACTGCAATGTCAGCCTGAACTGCAAGGTCAGTGGTTCAAGCTCACCAGCCACTCCTTGGAAACCCTATAGAGTTGCTATGGGTAGGAAATGACTCAATGTCGCTTAGTGACAACAACAACATACTGTGAATAGTAAATGTACCAGGAACTGTCAGGAGTCCTGGTGTGCCACTACAGAATAAAAACGGGGCTCCTAACAAGATCAGCAACTCAAATTCACCAGCCCCTGATTCCTGGAAACCCCATACAGGGTAAGAATTAAACCAATTTGACAGCACTTAACAACAATGGACTGTCAGAAGAATGAACAAAGCTATCTTGAAAGAACTAAACCCAGACTGATTCTTAGAAGTGAGGATGGCGAGACATCATCTTATTTCACTTACTTTGGACATGTTATTGTTGTTGTTGTTGTTGTTAAGTGCCATCGAGTCGTCATTAGGGGGCACCAATCCTACAGAAGAATATTATGCTTGGAAAAGTATAGGGTCAGTAAAAGAGAAAGATCCTTAATGAGATGAACTGGCACAGTGGCTGCTACAGGAATCTCAAACACAGCAACAATTATGATGGCACAGGACCTGGTAAAATGTCATTCCATTAGACACAGGATCCCTATGAGTCGATGCCTACTCAAATGCACCGAACATCGGTAAGTAACTACAACATTCTTTTTCTTTACTAGATGAATTTTCATGACTTTTATTCTTAAGCAATGAATGCACGAGTATTTGATCATTTAGAAAACTGCTTAAAGTCTACAATTCATCACAGACTAGTCATTCTGTACAATTTTTTTTAAAGTCATAGTAACATCAAATTGCAATAAAAGTTTCTATATACTTACTGTCAATCTCTCTTCTGAACACAAACCAAAAACACTTTATAGACCAGCAGCAATTTGGAGATCACTTTGTGTAATATTGACCTATGATATACTACTGTATATGCATATGTGCACATATGAATGCATACATACAATGGGGATTCAAAATGTTCATGGAAAAACTGAATGAAAAGATACTTGAATCTTTTTCAAACTTTTGAAGCTCCCTCATACTTTTTTTCTACATATATATTTCAATTTACATTAACAATCAGGCAAAAATTCATCCATCAGGGTCCCAAATAAAGGGTGTAGCCAGATGTCTTCACTGGTCTTTACTCTCTTCTCTAATAAAAAATAATATGAATAATAAAACATCTCTTATCCTTCAAAACAATGACCTATTTATTATCTTAACACATGACTTCTGCTACCATTTTCCCCTTGTTTCCTACTTGTCATGCCCCAAATCACCCTTTTCAGCCAGACCTATTAGATTCTTAAAAGTGCTCTACTAGACAAGAGGAGCCAGACTATATTTCTGTCTATACTTTATACTTCCCATGGTAAATCATCACACAGAACAATACCCTTGAGAAAGTATTTCATTAATAGGCAATGATTCCACCTCTCTCAATCTATGATTAGCCTAAGGTGATTTTGAAAAAGAATTTATAACACTGAATAGTAAGATTATCAACCAATCACAAAAAAAGACCTTCTTGTAATTGCTGTGACATACATAATTTTGCAATAGCAAACAAACCAATATATAGTCCTGCTGTGGTGTAGTGGGTTAATGCACCGGACTGCAGAGTCAGTTTAAACCGCAAGGTGTCAGTGGTTCAAGCTCACAAGTCATTCCTAGGAAACCCTGACAGTATTGCTGTGGGCTGGAACTGACTCCATGGCACTCAACAATAACTATATATATGTATGTGTGTGTATGGTATATGTGCATATATGTGTATATGTATATATGTATATATACATGGTGTGTGCATATGGTGGTAGAGGTTTTGTGCTATGGAGTTGGTTCCTACTCACAGCGACCCTGTATAGGGTTTCCAAGGCTACAAATCTTTATGGGAGCAGAAAGCCTCATCTTTCTCCCCTGGAACAGCTGGTAATTTCAAACTGCTGACCTTGAGGTTAGCAGCCCAACTTGTAACTACTACGCTATTGCTGTTGCTCTTAAGTGCCACTGAGTCAGTTCTAACTCATAGCAACCCTATATAGGGTTTCCAAGTAGCAGCTAGTGAGTCCGAACCACCAACCTTGTGGTTCAAATCGACCTTGAGGTCCAGCGTTTTATCCCACAGTGACTCACCAGGACTCCACTACGCTTCTAGAGCTCCTTATATATATGTGTGTGTCTGTATATATACAAACATTTATATATATATATATATTGTTGTTGTTGTTATGTGCCGTGGAGTCAGTTCCAACTCATAGCGACCCTGCACAGGGTTTCCGAGGCTGTTAATCTTTACGGGAGCAGAACGCCTCATCTTTCTCCCGCGGAGCAGCTGGTAGTTTCGAACTGCTGACCTTGTGGTTCACAGCCCGATTCGTAACCACTACACTACCAGAGCTTATATATATACACACACATATGCTTATATGTGTATGTGTGTGTATGTATATTGTTGTTGTTGTTAAGTGCCATCGAGTCGGGTCCGACCCATAGCAACCCTGTACAGGGTTTCCAAGGGTGTAAATCTTTACGGGAGTAGAAAGCCTCATCTTTCTCCCGCGGAGCGGCTGGTAGTTTCGAACCGCTGACCCTAAGGTTCGCAGCCCGATTCGTAACCACTACGCTACTAGAGTTCCTTATAGATATATATATATACACACAATATATAAACACAATATATGTGTATACATATATATATATACAATATATATACACACACACATACACACACAAATGTTTATATATATATATGCATACTCATAGGTATGTATGTTGTTCTCGTCACTAAGTGATGTTGAGTCGGTTCTGACTCATAGTTACCCAGTGTAGAGTTTCCGAGGAGGGGCTGGTAAGTTTGAACCACTCACCTTGCGGCTCTAACTGACTTTGCAATCCTGCATTTATCCTACAGCACCATAACTGAAAAATTTCATTATCTTTTAATTCCGTGTTTCCTGAACTCTTTAAAGCTCCCTCATATATGTATGTGTGTACGCATACATACATGTAGACATGCACATATATTTTTATACATAATACAGCACAGAAGGGGGCACAGTTATGGCTGCTTCTTGGACATAACTAAACACCTCACAGACTTGGGTTTCTGAGTTTGAAGGATAAGAACTATAGGCTCATGGGACAACTCAATCAACTGGCATAATTCATGAGGTTTACTATGTTCTACATACTAATCTGGTGAAGAATGTCTGGGGTCTTAAAGACCTGCTAACAGCTATATTGTTGTTGTTGAGCAGCTATATAAGATAGAATTATTGGTGTCTAGAGCAAAAGACAAAGAAACCAAAGACTCAGGAAAAAAACTAGTCTACAGCACTAGCACGAATCGGGTTGCGAACCACAAGGTCAGCAGTTCAAAACTACCAGCTGCTCTGCGCGAGAAGATGAGGCTTTCTGCTCCCCTAAAGATTTACAGCTTCGGAAACCCTGTTCAGGCTTGCTATGGGTCGGAACCGACTCGACGACACTTAACAACAACAACAACAACAGCACTAATATCTACAAGAACCATGGCCTTATCTACTCTGAGACCACAAAATTAGATGATGCCTCCTGACCACTAGTTTTATTATGATCAGGACACAATTAATGGATCCTGGTAGAATGGAAAAAATTGTGGAAAGGACCCTCAAATTCTTAAAAAATCTAAGACAGGACACACCTAAGACTACTGCCTTCAGATACTCCTTCAATCTTGAGCTGAAACTGTCTCCAGAGGTCATCTTTTACCTAAATAACAGATTGGCTTAGAAAATAACAGAGTATCACCCATGAATACTGTACTTCTATAAAAAATATCAGTTATAATAATTAAGAGTGTGGTATATGAGACCAAAGCAATCAACCATTACTATAAAACAATGATAAGAAGGCAAGGGGTCCGGGACACTTACTGTAAACAAACACACAGGACAAAGATATTATTCATACACTATGGAAAATGTAATTAGTGTCACTGAACATTTTGTACAGAAATCGTTGAACGGGAACCTAATTTGCCATGTAAACTTTCATCAAAAGCACACTATTATTTAAAAAGAAAATAAAAAGGCAGCTTAGGAAAATGCATATTCCTGAAACATAAAGCCCAGAATCCTGGTATGGCACTGTTTAGTAAGCACTCAACCATAAAGTCAGTTTGAACAGCAAGGTTGGCAATTCAAACCTACCAGTATCTCCTTGGAAACCCTATACAGAGTCACTATTGAGTGGGAACTGACTCACACCCACAACAAAATATAGGTGGGAAACTTGGCAGAATGATTCCAAAATCCACTGGCAAATGCAAATAGAAAGACTAGAGAAGAAAAAATGAAGAAAACAAAAATGTGCAAACTTAAAAGGCCACATAGTGGTGGTTATGTGCCACTTAGTCAGTTCCAAGTCATAGCAATACTGTATATGGTTTCCAAGGCTGTAAACCTTTAGGAGAACAAAAAGCCTCATCTTTCTTAGGCAGAACGTCTGGTAGATTCAAACTACCAAATTGTGGCTAGCATACCAGCTCATAATCCACTACACTCCCAGGGCTCCTTGTAAATCCAAATACTGCTATATTTTTAAAAACACCGAGACTTAGAACAGACTTTTGTATCTATTCATTAATGAATATGCTCTGTCACCATCTCAGCACATAGAAAGCTTTCAATAAGTATTAGTGTGATAAATGAACATAGTTACAATAATTAAGACTGTGGTATTAATGCAAGGACAGGTAAAGAAGTGGAAAATACAATCCAGAGAGCGATCTTAAAATACAGATCTTAAAACGCAATCTAGTAACTAAGATAAAGCTGACATAATGAATCACTAATGATATGGAATCCTGGTAAGGTGCTGTAGGATAAGCACTGGACTGCTAACCACATGGTAGGCAATACAAACCCACTAGCTCCTCCTCAGAAACCCTACACAGTGGCCATGAGTCACAACTGACTCAACAGCACTTACCAACAAGGACAAAACGTTGGGTATGATGTTGCAACAATTAGCTGGTTGGAAGAAAATTAAATTGGACTTCTACTTCATGGTAAGGAGCTCAGGCAGCATAGCAGTTACAAATCAGGCTGTAAACCACAAGGTCAGCAGTTCTAAACTACCAGCTGTTCCATGGGAGAAAAGATGTGGCTTTCTGCTCTCATAAAGATTTACAACCTGGAAACCCTGTACAGGGTCGCTATGAGTCGAAACTGACTCCACGGCACATAACCACCACCACCACTTCATGGTAGTGGTGGTAGTTGCATGTCATGAAATCTGTTCTGTTTCATAGTGACCCCACATAGGGTTCCCAAGGTTGTAAATATGTACGGGAACAGAAAGCCTCATCTTTCTTCCAAAGAGTGAATGACAGATTAGAACAGCTGACCTTTCAGTTAGCAGGCCAACTTGTAATCCTCCATGCTGCGAGGGTTCCTTTTCTATTACGTAGTGTACAATAAGATAAATTTCAGCTACATTAAATTTTTAAGTGCAAAAAACAAAACCATTAAAGAATTAGAAGAAAAAATATAAAAAAGTTTTATACATTGTGATACAAAATGTTTTTCAGACTAAAAATAAACAACAAAATAAATGAGGGAAAAGAGTGTAAAAAAAACTTTAAATTAACCAAAAATATACACTAAAATGAAAAAAAAAAAAAATGACAACATACAGTAATATAAATATATTTGATAAATTATGAGCACTTATATAAATTGTTATGGAAATCATCTCAATTTAAAACCAGCAAAAAACTTTAACCAAGAATTCATAAGAGAAAAATACAAATGCCCAAAAATCACAAGAATAAAGATTCAAATTCAGCAGCAAAATAATGTGAATTAAAACAAGGTATTATTTTTTAACCTATCAAATCACAAAAAAAAAAGGTTGTTTTCCAAATTAACTGTCAGTTTTGGCAAAACTACGTCTGTGACAATATATTTTGCTCTAAATCCTATGCAGGGTCATTATGAGTCGGAACCGACTCCACAGCACATCACCAACAACCTTCCTGGAGAGTAGTATGTATCAATAATTTTTAAATGTTTCACTTTCTGAAATGTATCAAGAATTAAAGTTGATTAAGTGGTTACGAATCGGGCTGCTAACCTCAAGGTCAGCAGTTCAAAACTACCAGCCGTTCTTCGGGGAAAGATGAGGCTTTCTGCTCCCATAAAGATTTGCAGCCTCGGAAGCCCTGTGCAGGGTCACTATGAGTCAGAACCGACTCCACAGTACTTAAAAACAACAATAACAGAGATGTAAAAAGATTTGTGAACAAGAGTACTCATCATAGCTTAATTGGTAAGATAGTTGTTACAATTAGAATAAGCCCATAGCTGATGAGTGACATAAAATACGGGAATACATTTAGTGGCATATAGGGCAAAGCAGGTATAATTTTTTTGTAAATCACATTTCCAAAGAGTATTTCATGACTAGGAAGAAGTTCATGAGCAAGGGTTTGTTTTGTTTCTAACAACAAATGACACAAAACAGTGGCCACATATGTCATTATTCCAATTTGGGTTTTATTAAAAATGAGGTACACCTACCCAGATATGAATAAACCAAACTTTGAGAGGAATTACAAAAAATGGGCAATAAAAATGAGGATTACTTTTTCCTTATACCATTTTGAATTGTCAAAATTTTCCTTAATGAACATCTTACTCTTACAATTAAAAAATCAAACCTATTGTTTAAAGTAATTACCTCTTACCTTAATAAAGCCCCAGATTCCACCAGCAGATACTTCTTCCTGACCTCTATCAATTCTAGGGTCTTCTTGTTCCTCTGGAAAAGTAATGGCTGATGGGGCTTCAGTTCCTGGTGCAAGAGATGTCAAGCTGGCTTGCTGAGTAATAGGAGTTGGCAAAATACCTATTTAAGGACAGTAATTTTTAATATGCATAAATTATATCATAAACTATTTCGTACAAAAAGAAACACATGAATAGTTCAACACAGCTTTAATAAATATACACTCAAGCACCTAAAGAGCACTATGAAGCCAAAATGCCACCCAAATCTTAACATAAAAATTAAGCAGATTATAAAACAGCAACTTTCCCTTTTCATAGATTTGCACCAAATGCCCTGAAAGCAAACATAAAAGATACGTTAAAAGTATTTTACATTTGTTCTCTTTAGGACTTAGATATTAATAGCTACAGTTCTGAACTCTTTAATGCATAAAAAATAATTAATGTAGGTACCCAAACCCCTCATAAAAATTTTTTACAATGATTACTGGTATGGCACTATAGGATAACACATTAGAATGCTAGCCATAAGGTTGGCAGTTCAAACACACCAGCCACTCCTTGGGAACCGTACACAGGGTCGTTATGAGTCTGAACCAACTCCGTATCTCATATAGCTAATTTTAACTCAATGAGAAAATCCACATAAATATAAACATGGGAATAATATTATATTATGCAATAAACTTTCTTCATAAAGTTAAGTCAGTAAAGTTGGATTAAGACAAATCCTAACAGTTGCTCCTTTCCTCAATATTAATAGGCAGAAGATGACAAGTATGGAGATGTTATAAATGGTTTCCAATAATCATTCCATGAAAGCAAAAAAAGCACAATATTTTCCATATACAACACACACATGAATAAAATGCCCATAGCATGCATAGGAAGCTAGCCCTTAAGGGATCGTATGCATTGCAAAAAAAAGTATAACACGTTATTTGTGTCAAAACACAATATGTGTAAGTACCTGACAAAAGAAATGACTCAATACCATCAAGTATGATACACAAGAACGTTTTGTGTATTTTGTTGTTGGTAAGTGCTGTTGAGTCAGTTCTGACTCATAGTGGCCCGTGTAGGGTTTCCAAGGAGCAGCTACTGGGTTTGAATTGCCTACCCTGTGGTTAGCAGTCCAGTGCTTATCCTACAGCACCTTACCAGGATTCCATATCGTTAGTGATTCATTATGTCAGCTTTATCTTAGTTACTAGATTGCATTTTAAGATCTGTATTTTAAGATCACTCTCTGGGCTGTATTTTCCACTTCTTTACCTGTCCTTGCATTAATTCCACTAACTGATAAGTAAGCAAAATGTGGTATATTCACACGACATGTTATTGTCAAGTGCCATCAAGTTGGTTCCAACTCACAGCAACCTTGAATAGGGTTTCCAAGGAGGGGCCTGTGGGTTTGCACCACTGACCTTGTTCAAACCAACCTTGCAGTTCAGTGCTTTATCCTACAGATCCCACAAAAAGGAATGAAATAAACGCAGTCCTTGGATTACCTAATTGTGTCTTTGGAATTCTGGTATGGAGCTGTAAGATAAATACTAGACTGAATAATGTACAACAGAACAAAATACTAGAATAATGCACAACACTAAAATAATACACAACAGAACCAAGGACTAGACTGCTAATCACAGGTCGGCATTCCAAACCCACCAACCACTCCTGGGAAAACCCTATACAGGACTGCTGAGTCAGAACTGACCTGAAGGAACTGAAGAATTTGTGTTTTTTAAGAATTTAGTAATTCTAGTCAGTCAGCAGTTCAAATTCACTACCTACTCATTGGGAGAGAAAGATGTGGTGGTCTGCATGCTTTAAGATTATAGCCTTGGAACCTCTATGGAGGCAGTTCTCTCTGTCCTATCAGGTAGCTTTAAGTCCGAATTAGTCCAATAGTAACCAAATTTGGTTGGGGGACTTATAGAGACAGACAGTAGATATTGGTGGCTGCCGAGGGCTAGGAGGATTGGAGGAAAGGGGAGTGTGACTGATAAGGTAAAGAGTTTCTTTTAGGTACAATGAAAGATTCTAAAATTAATTGTAGTGGAACTAAGAGTATAATAAAAACCACTGATTGAATTGTACACTTTACCTTATAAATTATACTTCAACAAAGTGATTATAAGAAAAAACAAAACATAACCTATAGCAGCAGTCAAGAAATCAACCTATGTGTTGCATCAGGCAAATCTGCTGCACAAGACCTCTTTAAAATGCTGAAGAGCAAAGATGTCAGTTTGAGGACTAAGGTGCGCCTGACCTAAGCTATGGTATTTTCAATAACCTCATATACATACAAAAGCTGGACAGTGGATAAGGAAGACCGTAGAAGAACTGATGCATTTGAGCTATGGTGTTGGAGGAGAATACTCCAAATACCGTGGACTGCCAAAAGAACAAACAGATCTGTGTTGGAAGGACAGCCAGCATTTTCTTAGAAGCCAGAATGGCTAGACTTCGTGTCTCTTACTTCAGACATATTGTCAGGAGGGACCTGGGGAAGTCTTTATATCATGCTTGGTAAAGTGGAGGGTCAGCGACAAAGAGGAAGAATCCCAACAAGATGGACAGGCACCGTGGCAGCAGTAATGGGCTCAAGTGTAGCAATGAGTATGAAGTTGATGCAGGACTGTCGTTCTGTTACGCATACGGTTGCTATGAGTCGATACCAACTCAACAGCGCCTAGCAACAAACAACAACAACATAGACATTTAATTCAAAGAACAAAGAACAAGTAAGAATTACCTGTTACTGCAGGTGCAGAAAATGATGGCATCAGGGGTGTCTGGGGGGCTCTTCCTGCATGACCTCTTGTAATGTCATAAGTTGAACCAACAGAAAATCCTGATGTAGGAGGACTTGAAGAGGGAGCAGATAAAAGAGAGGTTGGGGCTGAAGTTGAAGGTGGGAAGTGGGATAAAGGAGGACTACTGAGGCCAGCAGCCGATGACAGAGAACCAAGAGGTGGTACGGACGTAACAAGTGGTGCAGCAGAAGGAACCGGTGAAGGCGGCACAAAAGGTAATGGCGTTGAAGGAGCCACAGGAGGAAAGGGTGGCTGAGGGGTAGAGTATGCGTGGGGTGGCACGGACTGCAGAGAGGATACATCTGGAGAAGAAAATGAACTGGTTGCAGCTAGGAAAAAGAGGGAGGAAGAAAAAAAATCCCACAAAATCAGAATGACTTTTTATTCAGTTTTCAACAATCTCCTAACTCTTTACAAAATTTTCAAAATTAACAGATCATACTCCAAGAATTATTTCTAAAATTTAAACTATACAACAAATATGACACAGTGCAAAATACTTCCAATTCCTATTTAAAGTATATGAAGCAGCTACAGACATTAAGTTATAACACTTCATAAATAGACCTCTGCTTTTTTGGGGGGTGTATGTTTTTATTTGTTTGGGTATTATTTTTAATTAAGCCTTTTGTCTCTGCTGATTTGAACATAAAAACATAAAACTGAAGGCTTTAAAACTTTAGTAAGAAGGCTAATCACCACAAAATCAATAGAAAATTAGACAAAGCTAACAAATGCTTTTTAGTATATTTTTTGTTACTGTATAGTCAACATGAATCGAAAGAACAAGTCTACCTAAAACAAAACAAGTGATGGTTCAGATGGAAAAAAAACGATTTTTCTTCATTCTGATAAAGATTGGAAAAGCTTTAATATACGCATTTTTTCATGTGACGCTGGGGATAGAAAATAATATTCACATATACTCAAAACTGGCTAGATGCTAGACAAGTTCATGTACCTAAAGGAACTGGTGTGGAAGACATAGCGGGAGCAGCCAGCTCAGCAGGATTTGGTGGAGGAGTCCCAGGTGGTGTCGTCTCTATTCCACTCTCTTCCATCATTTTCCTTCAATAACAGTACACTCTAAAAAAGTAAAAATGTAATATTACACCGAAACCAAAAGTGTGCTTTTAATGCTTATAAAAAGAACAAATCAGCTATGAAAAGTGATAATGTGCAAATCGTCTATGACACTTCCACACACATACTTTACAAGTGGGAAATAATTTTATGTTAACAATATAATTAATTATACAATATATTTCTTATGTTCTTGTTATTGTTAAGTGCAGTCGAATCAGTTTTGACCTACAGTAACCTTGTATAGGGTTTCCAAGGAGCAACTGGTGAGCTTGAACTGCCGACCTTGAGGTTCAAACTAATCTTGCAGTACCATGCATTAGCCTATAGCACCATACCAGGACTCCATTATTTCTTATAGCAAGTTACTAATTTCTATCAAAAAGAATGCCTACATTTTATTATATTCAAAAGAAGATAAAATATTTATTATATATTTGAAGACTTTCTCATCCTTCTATAAAGGGTCACTCTACAAGATAAAAAATCAAAATGTGTTTAACTTGATAAACCCATCAATTTCCCACTTTCCAAGCTTCAAAGCCACTGCAATCTAATCAACTCAGACTCCTAACGACTCCACACAGGGTTTCGAAGGCTATAAATCTTTACAGGAGCAGAAAGCCTTTGCTGAGTGAAAAATGTCAAACCCAAAGGGTTATGCTGTTGTTGTTGTAAAAGTGCTGTTCTAACCCACAGCAACCCTGTATACGATTTCTAAGCAGCAGCTGGTGAGCTTGACCCGCCAATCTCACAGTCCAGCTTATTAACCCACAGTATCCCACCAGGACTTCCAAAGGTTATATACTGTATGAAACCAGGAAATGATCAAGATAAAGACATAATCAGTAACTGCCAGAGCTTACTGCAGTATGGCAGTTGGTATAGTGCTGCAGGATGAGCAGACTCAACAGAGCAACAACAAAAAAGAATGCCACTGAAATCCAACTAAATTGTTGAATGTATCACTACTTGGTTCTTTTTTATTGCTGAACAGTTTTCTGCTTAATAGTGTTCCCTTATATATACAGAAAGGAGCTCTGGTAGCGTAGTGGTTACAAATCGGGCTACAAACCTCAAGGTCTGCAGTTCGAAACTACCAGCTGTTCCGTGGGAGAAAGATGAGGTTTTCTGCTCCCATAAAGAATTATAGTCTCGGAAACCCTGTACAGGGTTGCTATGAGTCGGAACTGACTCCATGGCACATAACAACAAAAACATACATACAGATGTGCTACAATGTTAATCCATTCACCTCTTAGGACATTCAGGTTGATTCCAATTTATGACAATTCATTTTTGTGCTTTGAGGAGATTCCTTATTTGTTCTCTGAGATTTCATTGACTAGTGTATGCAGATTGGATCCAAGAGTAGAGTATGAAACAATTCATTAAGGAAGACACAGAAATAGTTCAAATAGGAGGTGATAATATCTTATAAATATTAATTCTCACATGGGGGATCGGAGGTTGCCCCTCCACAGAACAGTTGGCAGTGTCTGGAGAGTTAGGTGTACTACTGGTGTTAGTAGTAGAAGCAAGTTGTTGTTTGTTGTTAAGTGCCATGGAGTTGATTCCAACTCTTAGTGACCATGTACAGGGTTTCCGAGGAGAGGCTGGTAGGGTTGACTGCCGACCTTGTGGTTAGCAGTCCAGTGCTTACCCTACAGTGTCACACCTGTTAATTCTAAAATGCACAGGGTAGTGCTCCAAAGTACAGAAATTGTTATTGTTAAGTGCTGACAAGTCGGTTCCACCCCATAGCGACCCTGTATAGGGTTTCTGAGGAGCAGCTGGTTACCCTGAACCACCGACCTTGTCATTCAAATCAACTCTGCAGTCCAGCGCATTAATCCACAACGCCACAGCAGAACTCCAAGTACAGAATTATCCCTCCTCAAATATAACTAACTACAAAGTCAGTGGTTCAAACAATTAGCCACGCCTTGGAAATCCAACAAAGAACAACAAAAAAATATCAATAGTGCCGAGGTCAAGAAACTTTGGCCTAGAAGATCCCCAATGTGATGGATTGGTCAAGTGGCAGCATCGATGGACTCAAGCGTGGCAACGGTAGTAAGGTTGGCCCAGGATCGGGCAATGTTTCATTCTGCTGTGCATAAGGTCGCTATGGGTTGGTACCGACTCGATGGCACCTAACAACAACAATGAGATTATAGTGAAGATGAAGAAAAGTGGATGAATTCAAGAACTATTTAGGTGATAAGTATCCATCTAGAGTCCTGGTGTGGCACTGTGGGATAAATGCACTGGACCACAAGGTTGTTTGCACGGCAAGGTCGGTGGTTCAAACTCACCAGCTGCTCCTCGGAAACCCTACACAAAGTCGCAATGGGTCGGAAACGACTCGAGGGCACTTAATAAGTGTACCATCTAAAAGCAGAAGAATTGTAGGATGACATCAAGAACATCATACAGGAAGAAAGAAAAAGGTCATTCTAAAAGATGAGGAAGAAAGAAAAAATCAAAATGGATGTCAGAAGAGAGTTAGAAACATGCTCTTGAATGTAGGGAACCTGAAATAACTGGAAGAAATAGATGAAGTAAAAGGTGGACAGAAAATTTCAAAGCGCAGATCACGAAGTGCAGAGTCTAGTATTAAAATTAAATGTGCAAAGACCTAGAGTTAGAAAACCAAAGGGAAGAACATGTACAGCATCACTTAAGCTAAAAGAACTGTGAAAAAATTCAAGCCTCGACTTGCAATACTTTAGGATTATTTGGACAAAACATTAAATATTGAATCAAAAGAAGATGGAAAGAGTCCAGAGTCATAAAGGAAAGGAGGGTAAATTGCTACAATTTAATGAACTCGACCTATACATATGGATGTTGTTGTTGTTAAGTGCCTTAGAGTCGGTTCCGACCCACAGCGACCCTGTACAGGGTTTCCGAGGGTGTAAATCCTTACGGGAGCAGAAAGCCTCATCTTTCTCCCGTGGAGCGGCTGGTAGTTTCAAACCGCTGACCTTAAGGTTGGCAGCCCGATTCGTAACCACTACGCTACCAGAGCTCAGTAGCTCAAAATACCAAGAAAGGGGAGGAGTATTCACATCAAGTATCAATTCTATCTCCTCTGTATACAGGGTAGACAAGAACAGGCAACTTAGATGTTGTTGTTGTTAAGTGCCATAGAGTCGGTTCCGACCCATAGCGACCCTGTATAGGGTTTCCGAGGAGCAGCTGGTGAGCCTGAACCGCCAATCTTGCAGTTCAAACGGGTGTGCAGTCTGGCACATTAACCCAGAGCGCCACACCAGGACTTACACATTGGCTACCTAAAATGAGGGAGCGATAAAGGCACGAAGTGACTGGCTTATAAGGTTTCAAGAGGGAGTTTAGTTTCAGAGTGTGTGTGGGAATATAGAGTCCCCATTGAATAGTTTTCATCTTGTCTAGATGGGTCTGGTAAAAAGAGATAGAGACACGATTCTTAAGATTCAACAGTGAGTAACTGTTATCATGACTAATTGAGACTGTCACAATTTTAACGGTAGAAGTTTTGTAACAAAAACGGGGAAGTAGATAATCTTACATTCCAGGAACTGAGGACACTAGGTCCATCAAGGAAGAAGAGCACAAGCAGAATGCGGGACCCTATCCAGAGACGCAGTGACACCAGAGATGGAGGCAGAGATGGAGAGAGAGAGCAGCTAAGGACTCTAGATTCATGGAAAGAGAGATGGCGGCCAGGAGGTAGACTTGCAGATGTGCCCTTTAGTGGTTTAAATTATTATATATGCCTGAGTGTTTTTAAATTAAAAAAAAAAAAAAAAAAACCTAAAATGAATAGAGAGGGAGACTGTTGACATGGAGGGGATTTTAATCATAGTAATGAAACAAAGCATATGATTTAATGTAAAACTGATGATCTTCCCTGTGAACTTTCACACAAATCACAATAAAAACAAACAAAAAAATACACAGTCCCTGTAACAAAAGAAATGGTTGATGTTCAACCATCTCAAGAGGGAACATATGATCAAGAGCCAATGGTACTAGAGGAAGATGCACAGTGAGCACTGAAGGCATTAGGAAAAAAACAAAGCTCCAGGAATTGATGGGAATACAAATTCAAATCTTTCAACAAACTGATGCAGCACTGGAGGCACTCACTCGTCTATGCCAAGAAATGGAAGACAGTTACGGGGCCAACTAACTGGATGAGATCCATACTGGTGTCCATTTCAAAGACAGATGATCTAACAGAATGTAGAAATCATTGGACAAAATCATTACTATAACAATTAAAATTTTGCTAGAGAGAATTCAAAAATGGCTGCAACAATACATTGACAGAGAATTGTCAGAGGTTCAAGATGAGGACATGGAATGAAGAATATCACTGAAGTTAAATGGATTTTGGCTTGAAGCAGAAAATACCAGAAAGATATTTACCTGTGATTTACTGACTATGCAAAGGATTTTCACTCTGTGGATCACAACAAGCTATGGTCAACACTATGGAGAACACCACTCCAGACACTTAACTGAGTTCATGATGTATATACACAGACCACGAGGCAGTCGTTCAAACAGAACAAGGGGGGCACTGAATGGTTTAAAATTAAGAAAGGTGTGCACCAGGGCTGTATTCTTTCACCATATTTATTCAATCTATATGCAGAGCAAATAATCCAAGAAGCTGGATTATATGGAGAAGAACATGACATCAGGATTGGAGGAAGATTCCTTGACAACCTACGATAAGCAGATGATACAACCTTGTTTGCTGAAAGTCAAGAGGACTTAAAACACTTACTGGTGAAGAACAAAGACCACAGTCTTGATATGGGTTCACCTCAATGTAAAGAAAACAACAATCCTCACCAATGGAGCAATAAATAATATGATAAACGAGAAAAGATGGAAGTTGTCAGAGACTTCATTTTGCTATATCCATCATCAACACTCATGGAAGTGACAGTCAAAAAATCAAACGATGCACTGCATTAAGCAAATCTGCTGCACAAGACCTCTTTAAAATGTTCACGTGGAAAGATGTCAGTTTGAGGATAAAGTGTACCTGACCCAAGCCACGGTATTTCAATAGCCTCATAAGCATTGGACAATAATGAATAAGCAGGACTGTAGAAGAGCTGATGCATTTGAGTTATGGTGTTAAAGAATATTAAAGGTGCATGGACTGTCAGAAGAACAAACAAACCTATGTTGGAAGAAGTACAACCAGAAAGTTCCTTAGAAGTCAAGAGGGACAAACTTTGTCTCTCATATTTGGGATATACTGTTAGAAGGAACCAGTTCCTGGAGGACATTATGCTGGTTAAAGTGGAGACACTGAAAAGAGGAAGGGCCACACCGCCCCCTTCAAGAGATGGTCACCTAACGCAAGAAGTATCCAAGACTTAGTATAAACTATCTATGGGAGCAGAGCGGAGGAAAGAATAGCTTATACAACTGGATGGATATTGGTACCATTCCCTTAACAAGGAACACTAGAAGTGGTCAACGTCTTTGTTTAATGTGGTCTTTTGGGAATGAAGAAGATTATATAGTGTTTAATCTTGAACATGCTGAGCTTAAGGTCCTTGAAACATCCAAGTGCAAATACTGACTTCAACTAGAACTCAGAAACTTCAAGATTTGGTTGTCATCAGTGTATTTATCGACAGACTGAAAGTCATGACTTGAGATAATATGAGTTTAAAGAGAGAATACCAGTAAAGAGAGAAGATGACCTATACCAATACTTGAAAAATGGCCAAGTTGATGAACCTGGAGAGGAAGAGCAGCAGCCAGAAACATAAGAAGTAAATCAGGAGAATGTGATATCCAAAAGTCAGAGAACATCTAAAGACAGGACTGGTCAATAGTACCTAATGCTACAGAGATACAAATAAGTAGATATGAAAACTCCAATGAATTTGGAAAACTTGATGTGAATTTATTGAGAGTTATTTCCATGGAAGGAATGGGGATAGAAAGAAGCCTGCTTGAATTATAATGAAGAGAAGTGAGGCAAATATGCACACTACTTTCAAAAAGTCTCGGCATGAATGCAGATCTATGGCACTAACTAGTGCATATGAGATCCAGCGAAACACACCTTTTAGCTGAGTACTGTCAATACCAAAGGTAGATAATCTGGGACCTCAGGATTTTATTGTTGTTCTTAAATTGTTGTTAAGTGTCATCAAGCCACTACCAACCCTGTATCAGGTTTGAGAGCAGCGGATAGGCGTTTGAACTGCTGACTTTATGGTTAGCCGTCCAGATTTTATCCTACAGTACCATACTGTACTGTATGATAAACTATCCCCATCAAAACTACCTTATCTCTACTTCTTGTTTTTTATTGGTCATTTACATCCCTATTACAGGTGTTACCCTAATTTTTACAGTGGCTGGTGGAAGTCAGATTTAAAGATAACCTAGGTCACTAGCATTAGTAATTTGTTGGCAAAAGAACTTGTAAAATGAACATAACTCATAACATGGGTTGTTTTTGAAAGTTTTACTCTTTGAGAATTGCTTATATAAAATATTGTTGTTGTTGTTAAAGTGCCGTCGAGTCGGTTCTGACTCATAGCAACCCCGAATAGGGTTTCCAAGGCTGTAAATCGGGAGCAGAAAGCTTGACCTTGCGGTTCGCAGCACAATTCGTAACCACTACGATACCAGAGCTCCTTACAATATTGAGGTATGCTTTATTTGTATAAATATAATTGTTACATGCTGTTGAATCAATTCCAATTCAGAGACCCCCATGTGACAGTAGAACTGCC
Source organism: Chrysochloris asiatica (assembly GCF_000296735.1). Taxonomy (NCBI): domain Eukaryota; kingdom Metazoa; phylum Chordata; class Mammalia; order Afrosoricida; family Chrysochloridae; genus Chrysochloris; species Chrysochloris asiatica. The sequence continues at coordinate 2,939,678 of NW_006408665.1, read as the reverse complement.
CTCTTGGAGTTTCTAGGCTGTAATGTTTACAGGAATGGACCTCCAGATCTTTTCTCCCAGAGTCACTGGGTGGGGTACAACTTCTGACCTTGCTGTTTCTCCATCAAGACTTTTATAATGTTGGTGGTGGTGGTTATGTGCCGTGGATTCATAGCGACCTTGTATAGGGTTTCAGAGGCTGTACATCTTTATAGGAGCAGAAAGCCTCATCTTTCTCCCATGGAATAGCTGGTAGTTTCAAACTGCTGACCTTGGTTAGCAGCCCATGCCACCAAGTTGGTGCCGACTCATAACGACCCTGTATAGGGTTTCCAAGGAACAGTGGTGGGTTTGAACTGCCGACCTTGTGGTTCAAATCCAGTGCTGATCCTACAGCGCAACACTAGGAGTCCTTCTAGTAAATAACTCTTATGGTAAAAAAAAAAAAAAAAAGACAGAATTGGTATAGTGCTCAAGTTGTGCACAAACGGTTATTGTTGGTCTTTAGTGCCGTCCAGTCAGTTGTGACTGATAGAAACCCTGTATAGGGTTTCCGAGGAGCAGCGGGTGGGTTTGAACTGCTGACTTTGTGATTTTGCAGTCTGGGGAATTAACTTTTTTTTCCTAAAAGGTGGTAAAAATGGTTGGAAAATTGGGCTCAAAATTGCTCTTTAAAATTCCTAGTACCTTGTTTTTTCTGTAAAAATAAGTGGATGACAACTAAATTTGGGATACAAGAATATTAGTGGAATAATGAATGAAGTCTTGATAAACTAGAAAGCGACTCTTAGTATTAAATGCACGAGTGCCAGAATATTGTCTCTACTAATACGATATAGTGAGTGCTCTTTTTATCTCTGCATTCTCAGCTCTTTCCCAAAATAAAATTCATTGTGGCTGTGCAGGAGAAACCTGGATCGCACAAGGTACGTCATCTTCTAAAATAACTACATCAAATGACAAAAAAAACACCACTCTACTGGATCTTCCAAACTCTGCCAATCCAGGGCATGGCTATCTGCAGGAAAGTTTGCGACAGGACCCAAGATCGAACAAAGAGACAAAAGCCCTATAGAGCGGCTTTAGGAACCTATAGGGAAAACTGCTTCACGCTATTTTCCGTCCAGATTTGTTGACTTAGGAGTCACAGGGCGGGAGTGCCCCCCCCCACCCCAAGGCTCTGCCACGTCTCCAGGAGGGCTAGGCCGGACAAAGGTCCACGGGTGCCTGCCACAGATCGTCCTCCTTCCGTCAGTGCGTTACAAAGTTGGGGGCCAGGCGCGCCCACCTCGGTTCCTCGACAGGAACCGAATGTCGAGAGGAGAGTCCAGTAGGAGATCCCCTATTCGCATGCACAGTGCGATCTGCACTGGACTAGCCTAGCTAGTGGTTCCCTGCCCAACCGCGCCCCACAATGCTCCCACAGCCCGCGCACGGCCACCCGTATGCCCCGGGGTCTCGTAGACCACCCTTCGCCGCCTTCGGGCCCCGCCGGTCCGCCCACCTCTCGGTGCGTTCCCTGAAGTGCGGCTTTGACGCTCACATCCAATGCTGCCGCCCTCTCGCACCCACTCCGCTGCCAGGCTGACGCTCACCTGGGGTCCGGAGGAGTGCCTGCGTGGCAACTGAAAAGTGGGGGACGGGGACGTCGGAATGTAACACTACGATTCACAGACCTCCAGGAAGATGCAGTCAAACTCCGGACAACGCGCGTCCCGCCTCCAAGATGGCCGCCGCCCGCGCCTGTCCCTGCGGCTGCCACGTCGGCCGCGCCCCGCCCCCGCCCTGCGCGCTGACCCGCCCCGCTCTACGTTGTGAGGTCCGGGTCCCAGAAGCTGGAACCAGAGCCCAAGGTCGAAATAAACCTATTTTGAGTATCTGAGGCCAAAGGTCCACCTGCCAAGGCTTTGTCCAATAAGCTTGTTCTTTCGATTTCGCAACATCCCGCCCCCCAACACACGCACATGCACACACGAATAGCACACTTGGTGGCACAGTGATTAAAGTTCTTGGCTACTACCTGTAAGGTTGTTGGTTCGAACCCATTATCCGGCCTGTGGAAGAAACTTGTGGTAGTCGGCTTCTGTAAAGATCACTATCTTGGAAGCCCTATTTAGCCCTATAGGGTCACTATGATTTGAAAGCCACTAGATCACAGGTTTGTAGTTTGGGTTTTAACCAGGTGTGGCTCATTTATCCTGTGCCATAACCACCGCAAGGTGGAGGTGGAGTTGTAGGAGTGCATGTCTGTCTTTTAGTCCAGTCCCCACCTCCAGGTGTGTGGGGGAAGGGGTTCTGAAACTGGGGACTTATTCTATGTGTTTTCAGAGATAACAGAAGAGGGGTAGGAGGGAAGGGTAGCAGTTACTGTAGTACTCTGATTTTGCTCACCAACTACATGTATTGAACTACATGTATAGAAACATTAACTACCTCTTCCCCACCAATGCTAATCAGGTTACTGAATGAGACCAATCTTCCCCACCCAGGGAACAAGCTAGAATGCTAATCAGGTTACTGAGCTCCACCAACCCCCCACCCCCTTCCCCAGCCCCCCTCCACACACCAAGGAGACAGCTAGAATGTTAATCAGGTCACAGAACAGGATGAATCCCCCTGGTTTCCCTCCTATCCTCAAACAGGTCAGCACCCTAGTCCCTCCCAGACTCTGACCCCATATAAAAACGTCTTGCCCTCTATTCCAGAGCTCACAATCTGGAGAAATTAGCTCCTCTGAGCCAGCGACTTAATAAAATCTGAAACTCTTGCTTTACCTTTCCCAGTGGCCTTGGTTTCTTCCACCATGGATCAAGAGCTGCTGTGATGCTCTGGAATCTAACTGTTTTCTTTAACAGTACTACTCATACTACATTTTTACATTGAAAAATCAAAACAAGTTTTCTTATCCTTATGTGCAGCACCTAAAACAGTACTGGAAGCAACTGCTCCTCAGAAACCCTATACAAGGTCAATGGCACTTAACAAAAACAATGCCCTTGAATAGGTCACTTAATCTCCATAAATCTCTTAGCTCCATCTCAAAAATGAGAATAATATTATCTGTCACCTCACTGGATTAATGCACTGGACTGCAAGGTCGGTTTGAACCACAAAGTGGGGGTTTCAAGCTTACCAGCTGCTCCTCGGAAATCCTAACTCTAATGCGTTGATTCGTTTGTGCTAAGAGTTGAAACTGACTTGATGACAGTATGGTTTGGGGACAAGAATAATCCCAACTGACAATCAGCAATGGATGATTGTGTGATTTCATTATTTAGTGTATTTCTTCATATACCATTAATTTTAAGGAAGTAATGAGACATTTTGAAATTTATTTTAAACACATGTGAACTTGCATTAATATGTTTTCCTACTTTTTTTCTGATTACTACTTCTCACTTTCAACTGTGTGGATCATGACAAGCTATGGACAATATTGCAGAGAATGAGTATTCCGGAACACTTAATAATACTCAGGAAGAACCTATACATTGGCCAAGAGGTAGTAGTTCAAACAGAACAAGGGGACACTGGATGGTTTAAAATCAGGACAAGTGTGACCAGGGTTGTATTATTTCACCATACTTATTCAATATGTATACTGAGCAAATAATTTGAATAGCTGGATTATATGAAGAAGAACATGGAATCAGGATTGGAGTAAGATTTATTGACAACTTGCATTATGCAGGTGACATAAGCTTGTTTGTTGAAAGTGAAGAGGATTTAAAATACTTACTGATGAAGATTAAAGACCACGACCTTGGTATGGGTTTCACCTCAATGTAAAGAAAACAAAAATTCTCACCACGAGACCAATAAATAACATCATTATAATTGGAGAAAAGATTGAAGATTTCAAAGACTTCATTTTGCTTGGATCCAACATCAACAACACATGGAAGCAGCAGTTGAGAAACCAAACTAAGTATTGCATTAGGTAAATCTGCTGCACAAGACCTCTCAAAAGTATTCAAGAGCTAAGAAGTCAGTTTTAGGACTAACATGTGCCTGACCCAAGCCATGGTATTTTCAACAGCTTCATATGCATGCGAAAGTTGAACAAAGAATATGGAAGACCTCAGAAAAAGTGGTGCATTTGAATTACAGTGGTGGAGAATACTAAAGGTACCATGGACTTCCAGAAGAACAAACCAATCTGTGTTAGATGAAGTACATCCAGAATGCTCCTTAGAAGCCAAGATGACCAGATATCATCTCTCATACTTTGGACATATTATCAGGAAGGGCCAATTCCTGAGGAAGTACATCATGCTCACTAAGTGGAGGGTCACTGAAAAAATGGGGGACCTTCAATGAGATGAATTGGCATAGTGGCAGCAACAATGGGCTCAAACATAATAATGATACTGATGTTGGCATGGGACTGAGCATTTTTTCATTCTGTTGTGCATAGAGTTAATGGCACCAAACAATAGCAACATCTCACTTAAAAACTTCATTTTCTTTTAGTTCTTCCTACCTTCTTATTTGAGAAATGCCTATCTTAAAAGTTATCTTGCACTGGAATCACTTAAGGCATTCAGTACTGGCTCTGCCACATTTTATCTCTGCTACCCCAAGATACTTAATATTAGGAAGTAGTTCATCACTCCTTTTTCCTAGTCTTCAAGTGAGCTTGAACTACTGACCTTCCAGCTTCATCTGGAAGCTCACCTGAAACCTGTCCACCAGGGGTGACCCTGATGGTATTTAAAATACTGGTGGCATAGCTTCCAGAATCACAGTAACTCACAATATATAGTGCCAGAAAATGAACCCCTCAGTGGTTGGAAAGCACTCAAAATGCGACTGGGGAAGAGCTGCCTCCTCAAAGTAAAGTTGACCGTGATGACACAAATGGAGTAAAACCTGTAGGAGAAAAGCCCTTGGGACCGTCATTTGCTGATAGGACACAACTCAAAATGAAGAGAAACAGATGTAAACATCCATTAATAACTGGAACATGGAATGTACGAAGTACAAATCTAGGAAAATAAAAAATGGTCAAAAATGAAATGGAATGCATAAACATTAATATCTTAGGCATTAGTGAGCTAAAATGGACTGGTATTGGCCATTTTGAATCTGACAACCACATAGTTTACTATGCTGGGAATGACAAATTGAAAAGGAATGGTGTTGCATTCATCGTCAAAAAGAACATATCCAGATCCGTCATGAGATACAACGCTGTCTGTGATAGGATAATATCCATACGCCTACAGGGAAGCCCAGTTAATACCACTATTATTCAAATTTATGCACCAACCACTAAAGCCAGTGTGGATGAAATAGAAGAATTCTACCAACTTCTTCAATCTGAAATTGATCAAATATGTAATCAAGGTATATTGATCACTACTGGTGATTGGAATGCAAAAGTTGGGAGCAAAGAGGAAGGATCAATAGTTGGAAAATATGGTCTTGGTGATAGAAATGATATTGGAGAACACATGATAGAATTCTGCAAAATCAATGCTTTGTTCATTTCAAATACCTTTGTCAGACAGCATAAGAGATGACTATACACATGGACCTCACAAGATGGAATACATAGAAATCAAATTGACAACATCTTCAAAAAGAGAAGGTGGAAAATCTCCATATCATCATTAAAAACAAGGCCAGGGCAGACTGTGGAACTGACCATCAATTGCTCATAAACAAATTCAAACTGAAGTTGAAGAAAATGAAAACAAGTCCACGGGAGCCAAAATATGACCCTGAATATATCCCACTTGAGTTTACAGATCATCTGAAGAACAGATTTGATACATTAAACACTAAAGACTGAAGGCCAGAAGAGTTGTAGGATGACATCAAGAACATCATACAGGTAGAAAGAAAAAATCATTAAGAAGACAAGAAAGAAGGAAAAGGTCAAAATGGATGTCAGAAAAGACACTGAAACTTGCTCTCCAGCATAGAGATGCTAAAACAAAGGGAAGAAATGAGGAGTAACAAGAACTGAAAAGAAAATTTCAAAGATCAGCTTGAGAAGATAAAGCCAAATATTACAGCAAAATGTGCAAAGATCTGGAGTCAGAAAACTGAAATGAAAGAATACGCTCAGCATTTCTCAAGCTAGGGAACTGAAGAAAAATTCAAGCCTCGACTTTTGTTATTGAAGGATTCTCTGGGCAAATTATTTAATGATGCAGAAAGCACCAAAAGAAGATGGAAGGAATACACAGAGTTACTGTACCAAAAGGAAATCGTTGATGTTCAACCATTTCAAGAGATAGCATATGATTAAGAGCCAATCATACTGAAGGAGGAAGTCCAAGGTACATTGAAGGAATTGGCAAAGAACAAGGCACCAGATATTGATGGAATAAAAATTGAAATCTTTCAAGAAAGTGAGACAGCACAGGGGACACTCACTCATCTCTGCCAAGAAATTTGGAAGCCAACTATCTGGCCGACTGATTGGAAGAGATCCATATGTGTGCACATTCCAAAGAGAGGTGACCCAACAGATTGCAGAAATCATTGGACAATCTCTTCGATATCCCATGTGAGTAAAGTTTTACTAAAAGTAATACAGAAATGACTACAATCATACATTGACAGAGAACTTCCAGAGTTTCAAACCGGATTCAGAAGAGGCTGTTGTTGTCAGGTGCCATCGAGTTGGAACCGACTCATAGAAACCCCATGTGCAGCAGAATGAAACAATGTCTGATCCTGGGCCATCCTCACTACCACTGCCACATTTGACGTCATCAATGATGTCACCTGGCCAATCCATCCTCTTTTTCTCTGACCCTCCACCTTACCCAGCATGACATCCTTCTCCAGCGACTGTTCCCTCCGGACAATATGTCCAAAGTATGAGAGACGAAGCTTAGCCATCTTAGCCTCCAAGGAGCACTCAGGCTGCACTTCTTCCAAAACAGATCTATTGGTTCTTTTGGCAGTCCATGGCAATTTCAGTATTCTCCTCCAACACCACAACTCAAAGGCATCAATTCTTCTATGATCTTCCTTATTCACTGTACAGTTTTCACATCCATATGAGGTTATTGAAAATACCATGGCATGGATCAGGCGCACCTTAGTCCTCAAGCTGACATCTCTGCTCTTCAATACTGTGGAAGGAGGGATATCATTGCTGATCTCTGATGGATCTTGACCGAAAGCAGAGAATATCAGAAAGATGTTTACCTTTGCTTTATTGACTACACAAAGGCTTTTGATTGTGTGGATCATAACAAGCTATGGACAACATTGCAAAGTGTGAGTATTCCAGAACACTTAATTGTGCTCATGAGGAATCTGTACATGGACCAAGAGGCAGTTGTTCTAACAGAACATCGGAACACTGAATGGTTTAAAACTGAGAAAGGTATGTGACAGGGTTGTATACTTTCACCATACTTATTCAACCTGTATGTTGAGCAAATCGTCTGAGAAGTTGGTTTATATGAAGAAAAATGTGGCATCAGGATTGTAGGAAGACTCATTAACAACCTGTGATATGCAGATGATACAACCTTACTTGCTGAAAGTGAAGAAAGCTTAAAATATTTACCGATGAAGATCAAAGAGCACAGCCTTTGTTATGGATTACATCTCAATGTAAAAAACACAAAAATCCTCACCCTTTGACCAATAAACAATATTCATATCAATGTAGAAAAGATTGCAGTTGTCAAGGACTTCATTCTTTTTGGATCAACTATCAACACTCATGGAAGAAGCAGTCAAGAAATCAAGTGACGTATTGCATTAAGCAAATCTGCTGCACAGATGTTTTTAAAGTATTGAAGAGCAAAGATGTCAGCTTGAGGACTAAGGTGCGCCTTAGTTATTTTCAATAACCTCATATGCATGCAAAAGCTGGACAGTGAATAAGGAAGACCATAGAAGAATTGATGCATTTGAGTTATGGTGTTGGAGGAGAATATTGAAAGTGCCATGGGCTCCCAAAAGAACCAACAGATCTGTGTTGGAAAAAGTGCAGCCAGAGTGCTCCTTGGAGGCCAAGATGACCAAACTTCATCTCTCATGCTTCAGACATATTGTCAGGAGGGACCAGTCACTGGAGAAGGATATCATGTTTGGTAGAATGGAGGGTCAGAGAAAAAGAGAAGACCCCCAGAGAGATGGATTGGCAAAGTGGCAGCATCAATGGGCACAAGTGTGGCAACGATAGTGAGGTTGGCCCAGGATCGGGCAGTATTTTGTTCTGTTGTGCATAAGGTCACTATGAATTGGTACCGACTCAATGGCACTTAGCAACAACAACACCCCCAGGTACGGAGTCCTGGTGTGGCTCTGTGGGCTGATGTGAACAACTGCAAAGTCATTTTGCACCACAAGGTTGGTGTTTCAAGCTCACTATGGGTCATAACCAACTTGATGACAGTTAACAACAGCAACCACCATATGTACACTGATGATAGCCAACACTCAGGCGTGTGTCACATTCTTCCAGTTGAGAAAGGTGGGAGCCAGCAACATAACCAACCAGGCTTCTACCTCTAGCTTGTAAGAATCAACTTGTATCATGCATTGTTGTTCCTACCATCTCCTTGTTTCTCTACCCCATCAACCTACTGTTTTAGACAGAGTAGGGTCAGACTCTGTACACACTATTTTAAAGATTGGAGAAAAATCTATTCTGCAATCTTTAAAGAAACCCTTAAATTTGTATCTCTCTTTGATCTTTGTCCAGAATTTTGGTTTCAGTTTCTAACTACTTAAAATGATCACTGTATTCTCAAAACCACCATCCTAGAATATAAGATTATTTTCTTTTCCATGAAATTATGTTTAAACCTTGCCTTTCTAATATTATTAATACTGCACTGTAGAGTCCTATTGTTGCACTGTAAGGTAAGCACTGGACTGCTAACCGCAAAATCATTGGTTCAAATCCATCAGTCACTCTCAGAAGTCCTGTGCAGTGTAGCTATGAGTCTGAACTCACTTAACAACAACAACATAATTATTACCTGGGAGCATTGATGGTTTAGTAGAAGAACTCTTACCTTCCATGTGGAAGATTTGGGTTTGATTCCCAGTCAATGGACCTCTTGTGCAGCCACCACTAGAATGTCATTGGAAATTTGAGTGCTGCTGTGATAAACCCAGAAGAAAGATCTGGAAAGCTGTTTCCTTAAATCAGAAAGGAAAGCCCTATGGATCACAACAGTCCAGTCTCCAACAAATCATGAGGATGGTGCAAAGTTGGGTGGTGTTTCCTTCCATTATGCATGGGGCTCCCATGAGCAAAGGATTGACTCAACAGCCTACAACAACATTAGCACCGTTATTATTATCCAGTAACCAGAAATAGCCACCACCCATAAGTCAGTTTGTTGTACTGCAGTAACTTTTGTGTTGCTGTGACGCTGGAAACTATGCCACTGGTGTTTCAAATGCCAACAGAGTCACCCATGATAGACAGGTTTCACTGGAGCTTCCAGATGTAGATAGACTAGGACGAAGGATCTGATGATCTACTTCTGAAAAAAAAAAAAAAGGCTAATGAAAACCTTATAAGTAACAGCAGAATTTTATCTGATATAGTGCCAAGAGAGGAGCCTCTCAGGTTTGAAGGCACTCAAAATACAACTGGGAAACAGCTGTCTGCCTCCCCAAAGTAGAGTCAACTCTCATTTGCTGATGTGGTGGTGGTGGTGGTTATGTGCCATGGAGTCCGTTCCAACTCATAGCAACTCTGTACAGTAGCATCATTTAAAAGGAGAAGAAATACCTGTAAGCATACATTAATGATCAGACTATGGAATGCACAAAGTATGAATCTAAGAAAATTGTCAAAAATATAATGGAATGACCCCTTTCCAATAATAAGACTCAATGGAAGTACACGAGCACACATGCGCTCTGACTGGTGACCACATTGGTCACTGATAAGGAGAAGTGAGGGAAAAACAGCAATGACGCAGCAAACTAAGCCCGACCACATTCAATAGACTCCTGTGAACCTAGATGGAGACCTTGTTGGCCAGCAGTATGACAAGACCTGGGGATTCCTGGGCCCAGAGTCAGTGACATAGCCACAGATGACTAGAGCATCCAGCTGATAAGAAGAGAGGGCATATGCATAAGAACACCCACACTTGCAGATAATACCCACTTGTCCTGGCTTTAGCGGTTGGATGATCAGAACTCAACTGGAAGAAGAAAGACGAGTAAAAAAACAACAAAACAAAACAATCTGATACAATTTGATGAACTTGACCTACGCCTATGGGTGCAGTAGATCAAAATAGGGAACAGATCTTTAGAGCGAGGACCATTCCCACCCCCTCGATACACAACGTAGACAGGGATGGGCAATTTGCACATTGGCTACCCAAAATGGGGAGCTACAAAGGCAAGAAGTGACTGGCTTACAAGCTTTCAAGAGGGAGCCTAGATCCAGAGGGCGTGGAGGAAACTAGACTCTCCACTGAGTAGTATCCAATCAATCTGTCTGTGTGGGGCTGATGAAGGGAGATGGGGATGGCTCTCATGTGGCACAATAGTGAATAATTGCTATTAGGACTGACTGTGAGGGTTGGAAATGTGAAGGTAAACATTGTGTAGCAAAAGGAGGGGAGTGATTGACTTTGCAGTCCAGATACGGAGGTCCCTGGGACCATCAAGGGAGAAAAACAGAGTGTGGGACCCTACCCAGAGATGCAGTGACAACAGAGATGGAGGCAGAGAAAATGACGTGAAGAGATGGAACGGCCGGGGACTCTAGACCCAGAGAGGGAAATGGGCTGTTTGCTTACAACCAGGGGGAAGGTTTGCTACCCTTTGGTTGGTTGATAATGCATGGAGGGATTATAACCATGGCAATTAAATGAAATACAATAGGATGAATATAAAGCTAATGATGATGAATTTGATGCCATTCCTCTGACAAGGGGGGGAGAGGGGAGGCAGGCTTGCAGGGTATACCCTTTGGCTGGTTGATGATGCATGTAGGAGATAGTTACCATGGTAATGAAATGATATACAATAGGATGAATGTAAAGCTAATATTCTCCCATGTAAACTATCACATAACTCACAACAAAACATTTTTTTTTTTTTTTAAAGAACATTTCAATATCTATCCTGACATACAGTGCAGTGGCTGTTATTGTTGTTAACTGCTATCAAATCATTCTGATTCATAACAATTTTGTGTAGGATTTTAGAGGAATAGCTGCTGGGTTTGTACCACTGACGTATGGTTAGCAATCCAGTGCTTATCCTATAATGCCACACCAGGACTCCATAACACTGTTAGTGATAGGGTAACATCTAAATACCTACAGAAAAGACCAATTAATATGATTAATATTCAAATTTATACACCAACTGCTAATTCTAAAGTTGTAAGAAATTGAAATTTTTACCAACTTCAGTCTTTAATTGATCAAGCATGCATTGATAGCTACTGGTGATTGGAATGCAAAAGATGGAGACAGCAAAGAAGGACCACAGTTGGAAAATATAGCCTTGGTGACTGAAATGATGTTGGAGATCTTATGACAGAATTTTGCAAGACCAATGACATTTATTGCAAATACTTTCTTTTAAACATTCGTTGCAAATACATTTTTTTTTCAGACAATGAAAGCTATAACAAAGTTAAAGCTAGAATATTCAACAACATATAAATCAACTATATATGTGCACCTTGCCTGATGAAATATACAGGATTCCATAGACTATGTCTATGGAAAGTGATGATGGAGAAACATTAGTCAGAACAAGGTTAGGGGCCAATTGGGGAACAGACCACCAATTACTCATATGCAAGGTCAGGTTGAAGCTGAAGACAACTAAAGCTCGTATACACAGCTAAATAACAACTTGAGTATGTCCCACCTGAATTTAGAGACAAGCCCAAGAGCAGATTTAACACAATGAGCATTTATGACTGAAGACCAGAAAAGTTGTGGGATAACATCAAAAACATCATACGTGAAGAAAGCTAATGGCCATTAAAAAGAGAGGAAAGAAAGAAAAGGCCAAAATGGTTGATGCTCAACCATATCAAACAGTAGCATATGATCAAGGAATGATGCTACTAAAGGAAAAAGCCCAATCTATATTGATGGTAATGGCCAAAATCAAGGCCAATTGAATACCAATTGAAATGTTTCAAAAAACAAATGCAACACTAAGAAATTTGGAAATCAACTAACTGGGAGAGATCATATTCAAAAAAAGGTGATTTAGCAGAATGTGGAAATCATCTAACAATATCATTGATATCACACGTAAGTAAAATTTTGCTGAAAAGAATTAAAAAATGGTTGCAGCAGTACATTGCCAGGGAACTGCTAGATGTACAAGTGTATCATTCTAATGAGAACATGGAATGAGGGTTATCATTGCTGATGCCAAATCTTGGCTGAAAGTAGAGAATACCAGAAAGATGTTAACTTGTGTTTTATTGACTACACAAAGGCATTTGACTGTGTAGATACTAACAAATTATGGATAATATTGTGAAGAATGGGAATTCCAGACATTGCAGTGGACCACAAAGTTGGTTTGAATCAAAAGGTCGGTGGTTCAAGCTCTCCAGCTGCTCCTCAGTAACCCTATACTGGCTTGCTATGAGTTGGAAAAGACTCAATGGCACTTAACAACAACATTGGACTTATAGACAAAGAGACAATTATTTGAACAGAAAATGGGATACGACATGGTTTAGAATCAACAAGATGTATAAGGGAAAGTACAGACGTTTGTGAAAAACATGGAACTAAAGATAATGAATTTTTTCCAGGAAATTTTTGAAGACCCTTGTGTGTCAGAGTTGTATCTTTTCACCATATTTGTTAAATCTGTTTGCTGAGTAAATAATCCAAGAAGTTTGAACAGGTTGGAAGTCCTGGTTGCGGGAAGCAAAGTAAAACAAATTTTGTATTTGAGAATATTCATGGAAGTGAAGCTTCCATTTGAATTTGTGAAGTTGGAGACTGTGAAGGTGGGGTCCGTGAAACAAAGGTTTCTGAATACCGGGTTTCTCCATTACTACTATCTGAAGAGCTGAGGATGGTGCTTATTGTAAAGTGAAATATAGTACCTGAAGATTCTTCATTTATGAATGCCAGAGCTCTTGAACCTGGACATGTTGTTGTTGTTAGGTGTCATCAAGTCAGTTCCAGCTCATAGTGACCTTATGCACAACAGAATGAAACACTGCCTGGTCCTGTGCCACCCTAACAATTGTTGTTACATTTGAGCCCTTTGCTGTTGCCACTGTGTCATTCTATCTCTTTGGGAGACTTCCTTTTTTTGCTGACTCACCACTTTACCAAGCATGATGTTCTTCTCCAGGAACTGCTCCTTCCTGATAACATGTCTGAAGTATGAGAGGCAAAGTCTCACCACACTGGTTTCTAAGGAGCGTTCTGGCTGTCCTTTGTCCAAACACAGATTTGTTTCTTCTTTTAATATTCTTCTCCAAAACCATAATTCAAATGTATTGATTCTTCTGTGATCTGCCTTATTCATTATCCAACTTTCACGTGCATATGTTGTTGTTGTTGTTAAGTGCTATCGAGTCGGTTCCGACCCATAGCGACCCTGTATAGGGTTTCCATGGAGCAAATGGTGAGCTTGAACTACCAACCTGGTAGTTAAAACGGCTTTGCAATCTGGCGCATTAACCCACAGAGCCACACAAGGACTCCTTCACATGCATATAGCCTATTGAAAATACCATGGCTTGGGCCAGGTATACCATAGTCCTCAAATTGATATCTTTGCTCTTAAACACTTTAAAGAAGTCTTGGCAGCAGATACGCATAAAGCACTATGTCATTTTATTTCCTGACTGCTGCTTTTATGAGTGTTGACTATGGATCCAAGCAAAATGAAGTGTTTGACAACTTCAATCTTTTCTCCATTTATCATGATATTATTTATTGATTTATGTGGCAAAGTAAAGCACCATGCCAAGAACATCTCTATGAAGCAATGGTTATCAAGAATGGTGCATTCTATTGAAAGGTTTATAGATACAAAAATAAATTTTAAAAAATGAGCTAGGACTGATTACCTTCCCATTGCAAAGAGAAATAGTACTTATAGGAACTAAAAGATAAATCTACCTTACATATTAAATTACTGTCACTGGATGTTGGCTAGAAATATAAATCCGACAGTCAAAGATGTAACAAGATAAAGCTAGAATATTGAGTGTCACTCTGTTGGTTTTCAAATCAGAAACTGGCAGCAACTTTTGAAACTGTTGCTGCCAGATTCTCCAGTTACCTGATTTGGCTATCAGATTTTAGTAAGAAATCCTCTGTATGCCTTTGTGTGCCATTTTGTTTTTTAAATAATCAAGGTAGATACAACATTTTTAAAAACACTTTTTCTCTGATGCTTTGAATTTTGAAAGGATATGGGCAATACCTATGTGAATTTGTTTAGGGTGCTCAGCATTTATTACTACTCATAAAATATATGCTCTGTAATAATAATACGTTGTTAAGTGCTAACAAATTTATTCCAACTCATAGTGACCCTGTGTAGGGTTTCTGAGGTTTTAAATCTTCATGGGAGCAAGAAAGCATTATCTTTCTCCTGTGGAGCAACAGGGTTAGCAGCCCAGCTGGTAATCCACTAATCTATCAGGTTACCTTAGTCTAGGTTTAGGACTGCATTGATTGTTAGGGTTATGGTTACAACTAGGGTTAGTGTTAAGGATAATGTTGGGCTAGGGCTAGGAGTAAAGCTTGGTTTAGTTTTCAGGGTTAGTTAGGCTTATTTTTATTTTCTTGAAATCTATTTGATTTCCTCTTCATTTGGAAATTCTATAACTACATTATTCCTTCTTTTTACTCTATGCCTTTTTGTTGTTGTTGCAATTGTGTCTCTGATTCTTTCTTTTCACTCTTAAAGGTCTGTTTTACTACTTTCTTGTTGTCCTTAAGTGCCCCCAAGTCAGATCAGACCCATAGTGACCCTGTATAGGGTTTCCAAGGACTGGTGAGCTTGAACTGCTGACTTTGTGGTTCAAACCGACTTTGCAGTTCAGTACATTAGCCCACAGCACCACACTAGGACTACTTTACATACTTCTCTATCTGGGTTGAATCTAGGTGATATTGTCATGTATGTTAGTCTCAGTTGTTGCCTGTTGTTGGTGGTTCTCTGTCCAAGGAACTCCCTTTAGTAATTTTTGCAAGATTTGTCTGGTTTTTATAAATTTTTCTAATTTCTGTTTGTTTGAAAATGACCTAATTTTGCTGTCATATTTCATTGACATCTATCCAGTTTTTGGTTAGCAATTTGTTTTAGTGTATTATAAATGTCATCCTCTTGACTTCTTGCCTGCATGGTTTCTGCTGAGAAATCATATTACTTCTCCTTTGTAGGTAACTTCATTTTTCTTTAATTGTTTTGAGGATTCTTTCCTTGTCTTTGGTTTTGAAAAGATTGATTATAATAAGTCTGTGTTTTTCTGTTGGGGTCTATCCTGCTTGGAGTTCATTCAACTTCTTGAGTGGCTATTTTCTCATCTTTCATGATGTTAGGGAAGTTGTTTCTACAACTCTTAGACAATATTGTCTTTTTTTCCCCCTTCTCTTCCTGTTCTGGAATTCCTATCTCATGTAAGTTATTACTATTGATATTGTCCCATATAAATGTTAGGCTGTCTTTAGATTTTTTTGTACTCTTTTTCTGATTGTTCCTCTAGCAGATGAATATTGAGAGATGAATATTTGAGTTCAGTAAATTGACTTTCAAATGATTCAATTCTGTTGCTTTGCCCTTTCAGTGTATTATCTATTTCTGAAGTCTTAGTGGTAATCTTCTGGCTTTCTAATTGCTATTTTGGTATGATTCCCTTTGTTTTTTTTTCAATTAGTTTGATAGTTTCCTGAAATTTTCCATAGTTTTGCCTATGTTTTCCTTGATTTCATCTGTAATTTTCGCACAATCCATTGAAGTAGCCCAATTAAATTTCTTTTAAATTTCTTATCAGGTTGTTCTAATACTACTTCTGGTATTATACTTTCTGATTCTGTATTTTGGTCACTTGTTTGAGGCATTTTCTGCTGTTTCTTTGTGTTGGAGAGGGTCAGCAGAAAAGAGAAAGACCCTTAACAAGATGGATTGACACAGTGATTTCAGTCACAGGCTCAAACATGACATTTCTGAGGATGGCCAGGACTGGATTGGGTAGTGTTTTGTTCTGTTGGAACCGACTTGACAGTGCCTAACAACAAAACAATGTGAATATATCATATTCTATTGATCCATTTATCAGTGAATGGACATTTGGATTGTTTCTATTTTTTGACTATTATGAATTATGCTGCTAAAATCAATGTACATAAGTTTACATGGATATATTCATTTGTCTCCAAGCTCTGGTACCATAGTGATAACAAATCGGACTGCTAACCTCAAGGTTGGCAGTTAGAAACTACCAGCCATTCTGCTGGAGAAAGATGAGGCTTTCTGCTCCCATAAAGATTTACAGCCTCAGAAACCCTGTACAGGGTTGCTATGAGTCGGAATCCACTCCACGGTACTTAGCAATAGCAACAATCTTTGATATATACCTTTGAGTGGAATTGCTGGATTATATGGTAATTTCATGTAGTCACATCTTTGAGAACGGTTTTGTTACTGCTGTTGTTCTTTTATTTTTCTAGTATTTTACTATGATTTAGGTGAAAGTTTACAAAGTAAATTAATTTCACATTCAGCAATTTATATGCAGATCTATTCATGACATTTTATTACAACCCCACAATGGGTCAGCATTCTTCTCATTTTTACCTTTGGTTCCCTGTTTCTGTTTGCCAAGTTTTCCTATTCCTTCCTGCCTTTTTAACTTCCCTTTTGAGCAAATGCTGCCCTTTTGGTCTTGTATGGTTCATTGTTCTGTGGAGCATGTTCCTCCTGGGTGTTATTATTCACTTTATAGCCTGTTTTTTATGTGGCTGAAAGGAGATCTCTGGGAGTAGCTTCAGTTCTAAGTTAACACTCTCTGTGAAGAGGTAGTACATTGTGGGTTTTATTCACATTTCCCTGATGGATAATGATGCTCAGCGTCTTTTCATATGCTTATTGGAAATGGCTGTATTTTTTTTTTTTCTCTCTCAAACTGTCTTTTCAGAAATTTTGCCCATTTTTAAATTGAGCTAATTGTCTTTTTAATATTGAGGTACAATTGTTCCTTATATATTCAAGATAGAAGATATATGATTTGCAATTTTTTTTTCCCATTTTATGCATTATCCTTCTTTCCTAACTTTTCTTGCCTTCTGAACTTTGTCTTTAGGCAAATGCTGCCCTTTTAATCTCAAATGGTTGATTATTCTAAGTAGTGTGTGCCTCCTTAGTGTTATTGTAGACCTTACTGTTTGGTTGAAAATTGAACCACAGGAGTGAGTTCAGTTCCAGGCCTGAAGGGTGACTACAGCTTATAGTCTCAGAGGTTCTACCAGTCTCTATCCAATTATTAAGATTAGTGGTTTTTATTATTTTGAATGTTTTATTCCCCCCATAATTTTTCCCACTCTATCTAGGACATCTGTGCTTTCTTCTAAGAGTTTTATAATTTTAGCTCTTACACATTTAAGATTTTAGCTCATTTTAAGTTAACTTTATATATGGTGTGAGGTAAGGGTCCAAATTTGTTCTTTTGCTTGTGGTGTCTAACTGTTTCAATATCATTTGTTGAGAAGACTATACCTTTTCCATTGAATTCTCTTGGTACCCTTGTTGAAAATCAATTGTATGAGGGGGTCTTCAAAAAGTTCATGGAAAATGTATAATAGGAAAAAACTATACATGGTTTTCAATATGTTTTGTACCAAAATAAACTCAGACTAACTTGTTATAACATCTGCACAGTATCTAGTTTGAGGCACTAAGAAGGATAAAACATCAGTGAAATAAGCCACTAGAAGAGCAGCATAAATTCTCCTAAAATTGTTTTTATGCATAAGCCTCTCTTCTTAATCAGCTGCACGCTTCACTCTCCACTCTAGTCCTATGTGACTATGTCACTGACTCAGGGCTGTCTTGTCACACTACTGGCCAACCAGGTCTCCACCCGGGTTCACAGGAGTCTATTGAATATGGAAGGGCTTAGCTCGCAGCTTCATTGATGTTTTTCCTTCACTTCCCCTTATCAGTGACCAACATGGTCACCAATCAGAGCACATGTCTGCTCATGTATTCCCATTGAGTGTTAGTCTTGGCAGAGGGTTTGTCCTGAGGGGACCCAACCACTTGCCTTGATGTCTCCTGGGCGAGCAACTTGCTTGTTCTTGTAGTAATCAGTCAGACTGCCAATATTGTTTTGTATTTTTCCTGTTGATCTTTCTTTCAAGAAGTATCCTCTGTTCTTCTAGCCACTCCAGACTGGTTTGCTTGTCCTTTCAAGTGGAAATTTCCCACCTCAGAAGATTCTGGATGGGGTTCAGGATTCTCCCTATGGTCTTATGTAATGCAGAGGCTCTGCAGGAAGCCTCCTTCACTGAGCATGTTGTATCCCCATTTTATGTATTCCAATCAGTTATAGGCAGAAGACAGACTTACAAGCTTTCTATGGTGATATTTCTGGTTATTCCTTTCTCCCCACCTCAAGTGTCAAATTAATGGTAAAATTTGAGTGAAAGAATTGTGAAATCATTGATAAATATTTTTTTTAGTGCTTTATTGTAAATTATGTGATACGTTACATGGGAGAACATTAGCTTCACATTGATCACATTGTATATCATTTCCTTGCCATGGTTACAATCCCCTCCATGCATCATCCACCAACCAAAGGGTATACCCTGCAAGCCTGCCCCCTGGTCGTCAACATACAGCTCCTCTCCCTCTCCGGGTTCAAAGTCCCCAGCCGCTCCATCTCTCCACATCATTGTCTCTGTCTCCATCTCAGGCATCACTGCTTCTCTGGGTAGGGTTCCGTTCTCCACTCTTCTCCCTTAATGGTCCCAGGGACCTCCGCTACTAGACTGCAAAGTTAATCACTCCTCTCCTTTTGCCACAATATTACATTTCCAGCCCTTACAATCAGTCCTTATAACAATTATTCACTATTGTATCACAAGAGACCTATCCGTATCTCCTTTCATCAGCCCCGCCTAGACAGATTGGATACTACTCAGTGGAAATTCTACCTTGCTCCACATCCTCTGGATCTAGGTTCCCTCTTGAAAGCTTGTAAGCCAGTCACTTCTTGCCTCTGTAGCCCCCCCCCCCCCCTTGTGAGTAGCCAATGTCCAAGTTGCCCATCCCTGTCCTCTCCATGTATGGAGGGGGTAGGAATGATCCTTGCTGTGAAGATTTGTTCCCTCTTTTGAGCTACTACACCCATAGATGTAGGTCAAGTTCATCAAATTGTATCAGATTCTTTTTTTCCTCTTCTTTCTTCTTCTAGTAGAGCTCTGATCATTCAGTCATTGAAGCCAGGTCAAGTGGGTATTATCTGCAAGTGTGGGTGTACTTATGCATGTGCCCTCTCTTCTTATCAGCTGGATGTGTCACTCTTCACTCTAGTCCTCTGTGGGTATGTGTCTGACTCTGAGTCCAAGAGTCCCCTGGACTTGCCATACTGCTGGCCAACCAGGTCTCCAGCCGGGTTCACAGGAATCTATTGAATGTTGTAGGGCTTAGCTTGCAGCTTCATTGCTGCTTTTCCCTCACTTCCCTTTATCGGTGACGAATGTGGTCACCAATCAGAGCATGTATTCCCATTGAGTCTTAGTCTTAGAAGGAGGTGTGCCCTGAAGGGATAAATAATTTTTTAAACGTGCAAAAGATGAAGCCTTCATCTTCAGGGCATCCACATCAATTTGTGTGAAAAACAGTCTTATTCATGCTCTAATTGAAGAGGACCAGTGATTAATAGCAGAAACAATTACCAACACCATGGACAACTCAATTGGTTCAGCTTACAAATTTTAACTGAAAAATTAAAGTTCAGCAAACTTTGTTCTCAATGGATGCCAAAACTGACGCATAGTTTTGCTCTTGTCAACTGCAGACAAGAGCAAATATTTCCGTTGAAATTCTAAATAAGTGGGATAAAGATTCTGGAACACTTCTTGATAGGATAGAATTGTAGCAGAAGATGAAACATGGTTTTACCAGTATGATCCTGAAGACAAAGCACAATTAAAGCAATGATTACCAAGAGGTACAAGCTGTCCAGTAAAAGCTCAAGTAGACCAGTCAAAAGCAAAGGTCATGGCGACATTTTTTTTAGGTTGTTCAAGGTATTTAGCTTAACATCTATTTATAAGAATAATATGTTGACATAGTTAGCCACAGCATAAGCAGAAACCCCCCTGGGAAACCTCAATGAGAGAGTCTTTCTCCATAAAAGTACTCTTGCTCATTCCAATCATGAAACAAGGAAAATGTTGTGAGATTTTTTATAGGATATATTTAGAATCCTGATTTGACTCCTGACTTCTTTTTGTTTCCTAATCTTAAAATAATTTGGAAAAAGCACCCATTTTCTTCAGTTAATAAAGTAAAAATGACGGCATTGACATTGTTTTAAAATCCCAGGATTCTTAGTTTTTATGGATAGTCTAAATGGCTAGTATCATTATCTACAAGAATGTCTTGACCTCAATGGAGCTTATGTTGAAAAATAAAGTTTATATTTTTATGTTAAACCTTTGAATCCATTTTTCTACGAACTTCTTGAAGTCCTTCATACTGTTGTTTTTGTTGTTAAGTGCCGTCCAGTCAATTCCGACTCATAGCGACCTTTATATAGAGTTTCTGAGGAACTGCTTATGAATTTGAATTGTTGACCTTATGATTTGCTGGCAACCGCAGCATACGTAACCAGCACTGAGAAGTTGAGGCACAAGGATAACATGGACGAAAATACAGTCTTTGAGCCCTCCTCAGGCTTACGGGCCATGGACCCTGAGGGCCAAGGAAGTAACTCCCTGAAGCCCCGGGTTCATAGGCTTTGGCGAACTCACTGTTTGGCCACCTCTGTGCAATTTTCTTTAATTGTACTTTTGTGCATTCTGTACTTGTCCTGTATGCTCTTAACTCACGTAATTGTAGCTTCTGGGAAAGTGATTGTTTTCAGTAATAATACGCACAATGTTTTGATCAATGGCTCTCATGTAAATATCACTGCCCCAGTAACAAGAGTTGTGCGTGAGGCTATGAAAAATAAAAGTACAGAAAAACAGGATGTAGCAACGCAGAGATTATGTAACAATTGTTTTCTAACCAATTACTTAGTTATGTTTAATATTAAACAGATACATGAGCTGTTAATGTCTATGTACAATAATAACACTAAAACTAGTAGCTACCTCCTGAAGACACCCCTATGTATGTCTGTTGTGCTCTTGATGTTTTTCATGGGAATCTTGCTGTATGTGATAATTTTATGTACCCCCAAACTGTCTCCGGGTATAATCAACTTAATCCAAATGTTCCTCTTCCCCCCGAATGTATATTGGGAATATAATAGCAATGACATTGTCATATCTAGATATAGAAAGCAGAAACAGGGTTAAAAGTATGTAAAAGTGAGACCGCACCTTTTCAGAAGAGTCAAAACCTGTTTTTCATCTTCTCCATAATTGTAGAAGTTGGAAAGAAAGGATTATTAGTTTGATAAATGAAGCCAAGTGTTTGAAATCTTGTTCACTAACAAAAGCATGTATTTTCTACCTGCAAAAGACACAGAAGCAGTTTAAGTTTCTTTAGAAAGTATAACTTAGTCTTTAGTAAAAACTCTAATGCCTCTCACCTTCACCCACTTGTGATTAAATGTTGAAAATATGTTAAACACCTTTGAGAAACCGCAAGTTGCTGCCCTAGGTTACACAGACCTAGAAGTTAATATATAATCTATAATTGCTTGCTTGAACCTTTTTTATATAGAAATAAGAATTTTAGGATTATTAGGTAAATCATGATGAACTTAAAAAATACGTTAAGGACAAATCTGTGAATCATTATGTTCTGTATCACATGAATGATCTCGTATCCTGTCCTGAGTGAATAATCAACATTTTTGTCATTATTTTCTTTTGTGTCAATTTCCTTCTTCAGACAATAAAAGACTGGGGCTCAGCTAGCTCGGTGTGCTAGCTTTCCTGTCAGCTTGCCTGTCAATCTTGTGTCTCTGTCTTCTTTGTCTCTTTTCTTTCACCTACTAGACATCCCACTCACGTTAAACCCCACCATCGTCGAGGTGATCCTTTGTTGAGGCAGGACCCCGACTCAGGACCCCGGCAATGATTCAAAGTCTAGGGCTGATACTACAGTGCCACATCTGGATTCCATCATTTATATATGTTAAAATTAATTTCTGGAACCCCAGTTATATCCCATTGATCTATATATCTGTCTTTATGTCAGTACCACATTGCTTTGATTGTTACAGCTTTGTAATAAATTTTGAAACTGGGAAGTGTAAGTTCTTCAACTTTGGCCTTTTTCAAGATTGCTTTGACTAGTCTAGACTCTGAAATTTCATATGAATTTTAGGGTCAACTTATTGGTATCTATGAAAAAGTTAGCTGGGATATTGATAGGAACTGTGTTGCATCTATAAATTAATTTGGCAAGGATTCCCATCTTAATAATACTAAGTTTTATGGGAATACCTTTCCATTTATTTAAGTCTTTAAAAGTTTCCTTTAACAATATCTTATAATTTTCAGACTATATGTTTTACATCTGGTGTGGCACTGTAGGATCAGTACTGGACTGCAAACCACAAGGTCAACAGTTCAAAGCCACCATCTGCTCCTTGGAAATACTAAACAGGGCTTTTATGGGTTAGAACTGACTTGGCAGCACTTAATAACAAAACTGTTAGTAGCACTGTTTCCATTGTTTCACTTTTGATATGTTCTTTGGTACTGTATAAAAATAAAATTGAAGTTTTCATATTGATTTTATATTCTGAAATCATGTTGAACTGTTTTTCCATTCAGTTAGTTTTCTTAATGGTCCCTTAATGTTTTCTACATGCATATGGACATAGGTTTACTTCTTTCTTTCTAATCGGAATGCCTTTTTTCATTTTTACTTAATTTACCTTCCTATAACTTCTAGTGGAGTCCTGGTGTGGCACTGTGGGTTAACGCGCCCAACTGCAAAGCCATTGGAACTGCAAGGTCGGCAGTTTAAGCTCACCAGCTGCTCCTCTGAAACTCTATACAGGGTCAGTATGGGTCGGAGCTGAATTGACAGTACTTAACAACAACAACAACAGCAACATAACTTCTAGTACATGTTAAATAGAAGAGGTGAGAATAGATATTGTTACGTGGTTATTAACATAGGGAGAAAATGTTCAGTCTAATGCCTTTAAGTGAAAGCTGTGGGGTTTTCCTGCATGCCCTTTATTAGGTTAAGGAATTGATCTTTTATTTCTAGTTTGTTGAATATTTTTATCATGAAAAGACATTAAATTCTGTTAAATACTCTTTCTGCATCTATTGAAATGATCATGTGTTGTTTTCCCCTCTTTATTTTATTGATATGGTGTATGACATTGATTTATTTTCAGATATCAAATCAACCTTGCATTTCTTACAGAAATCCCACTTGATCATGGTATATAATCTCTTTTATAGATTGCTGGATTTAATTTACTAGCATTTTGTTATGAATGTTTAAGTCTCTGTGTCTAAAAGATACTGTTTTGTAATTATTTTTTTATGGTGTATTTATTTAGTTTTGGCATCAGGTTAATACTGGACTCATAAAATGAATTGAGAGGTGTTCCCTTCTCTTTTGTTTTGGAAGAGTTCATGTAGTTTTGATACTGATTCACATTTAAATATTTGATAGATTTCACCAGTAAATTCATCTGGTACTGGACTTTTCTTTTTGGGAAGCTTTGTGATTACCAACTCTTATTTCTTGTCTGGTTTGAGGTCTATTTAATTTTTTGCTTCTTTTCATGTCAGTTTTAGTAGTTTGTGTCTTTCTAGGAATTTACCCATGTTGTATAAATTATCTAATTTGTTGGAATACAGTTATTCATAGTATTGCATTCTAATTCCTTATAAGGTTGATAATAATTTGACCTGTTTGTTTATTGATTTTTAATACTTTGAGTCTTTTTTTGTTCTTGGGCTGTTTGGCTAAAGATTCATCAATTCTGTTGATCATACAAAGAAACAAGCTTTGTTTTTGTTTATTTATCCATTATTTTCTATTCTATATTTAGTTCATTTCTGCTCTATTCCCTATATGTCCCTCCTTTTCCTTACTTTGCATTTTGTTTGCTCTTCTTTATCCATTGTTTTAAGGTTGAAGTGTTGATGGTTGCTTTGAAATCTTTCTTGTTCTTTAGTGGTGGTGTATGTAGAATCCTGGTGTGGTGCTATAGGATAAGTGCAGGACTGCAAGGCTGGTTTGAACAACAAGGTCAGCAATTCAAATTCACAAGTTATTCCTTGGAAGAAACTCTATACTGGGCCAATATGGGTTGGGACTGACTTGATAGCACGTGGCAACAACAACAACATAGTTATAAATTTCTCTAAGCAACCCTGTAAGGTTTGATACTTTATGTCTTTATATTCATACATCTCTAAGTATTTTCTTATTTCTTCTTTTACCTATTTGCTTATCATTCTTTGAAAACTCTGTCTGAGCTGTTTAAAACAGTAGCTAAAGCTACTTGTGGGTTCTTAAATTTAAACTAATTTATACATAATAAAATTAAAATAATTGTTCCTTAGTTGCATTAGCCACATGTTAAGTGTACAGTGGATACATGTAGCTATTGCCTGCCATATTAGACTCAAACCAAAAAACTAAACCCATTGCCCCGTTAAGCCAATTCTTTACTTCATTTGTTTCATATATTCCGTATGTTACTCCTCATAGTGTTCTGACAGAGAGATGTTTGTACTGGCATAATGATATCAATGGTTTATAATCTTTTTTCACTTCTTTGGCATCTTCAGTTATTCTTTGCTTCTGCTACTGCTCTTAATAACATCTTGTCCCTTTCTGTCTTGCAATAGTTAGTAACTATCAAAGAACAGACTCCACAGTACTTAACAACAACAATCAAGTTCTAATGTCCACAGAAAAATGGAAAGCTAGAAAACCCTGTTGATCACAAAAACCATATGGACCACAATGGCCCCATATGCTAATGACTATGGGGATGACACACAACTGGGTAGAATTCCACCTCACTGTGTTTGGGATTACCATTAATCTGGGGCCAACTCATTGGCAGCTAACAACACAATTTAATACCCAATGAGTATTGCTTACCAGATTCTCTCTGGAGATTTTCATGTGTTAATTTACTAAAGGGCCACAATTATTCTAAGAAGTAACCATTATTACCTTTATTTTTAGATAAGAAAACAAATCTCTACAATGTAAGTGCTGAAACAGCAGAGGACTGTAGGCCCGTGGACTAAGAAAGGCAGCATGCCTGCAGGCAAGACATTGGCTTGCAAAATGTGCCCTTTGGACATTTAAATGAACATATATTTTCAATGTGCTATGTGTGCATAAAAACAAAAACAAAATGGTAATAGTGGTAAATACCATTAGCTGATGGTGTATGGAGGGGTTTGTAATCATTGCAATGATTTGTTGAATGCAAAAATGATGATCTGCTCTGTAAATCTCTCAATTCACAATAAAAGCATAAAAAAATTGTCAGTTAACATGATTTCACATGTATCTCATAAGGTGGTCTGGTGGCATAATGGGTTATGCGTTGGGCTGCTAATTTACAAGGTCATTATTAGTTCAAATTTACCAGCTGTTCTCAGGAGAAAGGTGAGGCTTTCTCTCCAAAAGATTTATAGCCTCAGACATCCTATATAGGGTTGTTATGAGTTGAAACCGACTTGACAGCATACAACCACCACACAACACAATCTCATGAGTACACAATTTCACAACAGTTACAACTTGTATTTACTGAGTGCTTGTCATTTCGTAGGCACAGATACAAAAGTGTTGTAGCTCAGTTATCTCCTTATAACAACAATCCTCTGAGATTATATTACTATCATCCCCCCTTACAGTAGAAGATAACGGAGGCACACAGAGAATATTTGTTTCCCAGATCATAGAGCATGGTTTCCCAGAGTCAGGCTTCACTCTGCAGCCTCTGAATCCAATACCTTCTCTAGTAATCACTTTGCATACAGAGTTATTGATAAGGATAACATGGTTGGCCATGAGAACATGTTCTATAAAATAACATTCTTCATCCTCTCATTCCTGGAATTTGGTCCTATTTGATGCCTGTCTTCAGTACAATGTAAACGCCAAAAGAACTGGGACTTCGCTCTATTTTGTGTTATATGTTTGTCATTGTGAAGTGCCATCAAGTTGACTCTGATTCATAGAGATCCTGTAAAGGGTTTCCAAGGAGCAGTTGATGGATTTGAACCACCAACCTTACAGTTAGCAGTCCAGTGCTTATCCTATAGCACCACAATAAATATTTGTATGGTTGAATGGAATGTGATCATGATAGTTTATCAATAATTACAAACTGAACAATATAAGAACATTACAGGAAAAATAACAAGTTTTAAAAGAAACATGTACAAATTAAATAAGCAAATAAATTAGGAAGATAAAGGTGCTCTGTAATAAGAATTCATCAACCTGCACACATTGAGAAGACATGCAATTTGTTTCATTTTCCCAGGAGTGATAGATTGGTCTCAATAAATCCCTAAGCCACATGCAATTCTATGTAAATTATATTGCTGTTGTTAAGTGCCGTCGAGTCGATTCTGACCCATAGAGACCCTGAACAGGGTTTCCGAGGCTGTAAATCTGTACGGGAGCAGATAGCCTCATATTTCTCCCGCAGAGCACCTGGTAGTTTCGAACTGCTGACCTTGCGGTTTGCAGCCCGATTCGTAACCACTACACTACCAGAGCTCTTGTAAATTCTATTATGGTAGTAATATCTTAAGTGAATAAAGGAGTCCGTGGGTGGTACGAATGATTAAGTGCTGCACGGTTGACTAAAAGTTGGTGATTTGAACCACCCAGAAGCACCTAGAAAGAAAGGCCTGGAGATTTGCTTCCAAAAGGTCACAACCTTGAAAAGCCTTTGGAAAAGTTATATTCTGTACTCATGGAGCTGCCATGAGTAGAAATTGAGTGGACGACCTAACAACAAAAACAGGTAAGTTATTTCTTAGTTTCAAAATAACTTTCTGTCATTCTTGCAAAATTCCACTAGGGGGAGACATAACGTCTCTTATCAGTGACATATATGACATCCTCCATGAGTTCTTTGCCAACCTGGACCCTCCACTTAAAGTGAAACAGCAATCTGAGTATTGTTTTTAAAAATATTTTCTACTCAAAACCCAAACCCATTGTGTTAATTCTAACTAAAAAATCCTTATAGGAAAGCGTTGGACTGCTCTACAAAGTTTTCAAGGCTGAAATATTAATGGAATCAGATTGCCGCATCTTTCTCCTACACAACTGATGGTAGATTTGAACAGTTGACCTTTCAGTTAACAGCCATATGCTTAATTCCTGCTCCACCAGGGCTCCTTGTTGGAGATTATTTACCGGAATTTTCTTACAGTTTCTGGGGATTTTCGCTTTTGCCGGTAGAGGGCGTTTTAACCTTATTTTTTGTTTGTTTCACTTTACTAAGTCAATTTCTTCATTTGGTTGATTTTACTGGAGCTTCATGTTTAAAGTTCTGAATTTTCAAGATTTTATAAATAGATACGTGAGAAACGCTGGAAATTTAACTTTGTGTGTCTACCTGATTAAGAAAATAAAACTTTAAAAAGGCATTGCCTTATTGTAAAGTTGTTAAGTTGATTCCCACTCAGTGAACCTGTATAGGGTTTCCGAGGAGCCGATGGTGGATTTGAACCGCCTACCTTATAGTTCAAACAGACATTGCAGTCGAGTGCTTACCCTACAGTGCCACAGTATCACCGGACTGCTAACCACAAGGTGAGCGGTTCAAACCCACCTGCCGCTCCTGGAAAACCCTATATTGAATCTCTGTGAGAACCTACTCAATGGCATTTAACAGCACAGTAGTTAGAGAATGTAACTATGCAAAGAATGAGAAATTACTTTAGGGCTTCTTGCAAAGGAAAGAAAAAAATAAGAGTGATTTATTTTTATAAGAACACAAATAGCACATATGATCTAGTTGTTAGGTGCTGTGGAGTCAGTTCCAACTCATAGTGATTCTATGTACCTGGAATGAAATACTGTTCAGTCCTGTACCATCCTTACAATTGTTGCTATGTTTGAGTCCATTGTTACAACCACTGTGTTTATCCATCTTGTTAAGGGTCTTTCTCTCTTTTGGTGACCCTCTACTTTACCAAGCATCATGTCCTTTTTCAGGTTACTGCTTCATCCTGGTAACATGCCCAAAGTACATGAGACAAAACCTCATCATCCTTGTGTCTGTGGGGCATTGTGGTTGTACTTTGCCAACACAGATTTGTTTCTTCTTCTGACAGTTCATGGTATGTTCAATTTTCTTTGCCAACACCATAATTCAAAGGCATCAATTCTTCTGTCTTCTTTACTCATTGTCCAGCTTTCACATGCATCTAATGCAATTGCAAATACTGTGGGTTGAGTGAGGTGCACTTTAGTCCTCAAAGTAATATCTTAACTTTTTAATATGTTAAAGAGATTCATTGCAGCAGATTTGCCGAATGTAATTTGATTTCTTCATGGAAGCTTCCATCAAATTCATGCTTCCATGAATTGTGATTGAGGAATCAAATAAAATGAAATTCTTGGAAAACGTCAATCTTTTCTCCAATTACTATGACATTGCTTATGGGTCCAGTTGTGAAGATTTTTGTTTTCTTTCTGCTGAAATGTAGTCAATATTGAAGGGTGTACTCTTTGATCTTCATCATTAAGTGCTTCAAGTCCTCTTCACTTTTAGAATGGAAAGTTGTTTCGTTTGTATCTCAGGTTGGCAATGAGTCCTCCTCTGATCCGGATGGTGTATTATTCTTCATATGATTTCAGATTATTTGCTCAACCAGTAGGTTGAATAAGTATAGTGAAAAGATACACCCCGATGCACTTCTTACCTGATTTTTACCCACACAGTATCTCGTTGTTTGTTCTTGGTCTATGCAGTTTCCATGTGAGCACAATTAAGTGTTCTGAAATTTCTACTCGGTGTAATGTTATCCATAATTAGTTATGATTCACACAGACAAATAAAGTTCATATACATGATCTGAATGTAACAAAATCTATAAGCAACATGCTACTGACATTTGAATTGTTAGGTGCCATCAAGTCAGCACCAACTCATACAGACCTTATGTACAACAGAACAAAACATTGCCTATTGCTGTGCCAAGATCTCAATTGTTGCTATGCTTGAGTCCATTGTCGCTGCCACTGTGCCAATCCATGTAGTTGGGGTCTTTCTCTGTTTCACTGACCGTCTACTTTACCAAGCATGATGTCCTTCTACAAGACTAGTCCCTTCTGATAGTATGTCCGAAGTATGAGAGACGAAGTCTCACCATCTTGCCTTCTAAGAAGCATTCTGGCTGTACTTAATTCAACTCATATTTGTTTATTCTTCTGTCATTCCTGGTACTTTTAATATTCACTTCCAGCTGACATTTAATAAAAGTTAAAATCCTTTGTTTGTTCAGGTCACTTCTGTTGTAATGCATACATTAAATTTCCCCTTCAGCTAAGATTTAGATGATCAAGTGTTGATACATAGGGATTTATTTTTAAAATTCAATTCCAGTTATTATACAAATTCCATTATGGAATCTTCTTTACCTATGACTCATCTTTGAAATATGTTTTAAATTTTTCAATCATATGAGGGCTTTGGGTGCCATTTTATTGATTATGGTCTGTATCATGTCATTTCTTTGGTATGTGTTGGAACTTGCATTGTGCATATTTCTTTATAAAGAGTTCAAATTGTGAGTGCAAAGGTAGAGAAGGGTATGTATGTATGTGTGTGAGAGAGAAAGAAACAAATCGCAAACTATGGTTTTATTTGTTGTCAGTGTTTAGCAGAGACCCATAGGCTGCCAGTGTGCATCTTTGCAGGGCATTTGGAATGTAAGACTGGTTGTATGAGATTAGACTAAAAGGTTGCTTAGGTAACAATGAGGAGATCAATGCATTTCTTTAGACCCAGAGAGTAGGAAAACTGTGACATTTCTTCTCTGTGTCCAAATGTTGCCCCTCATTTTAAACAAAACAAGAAGCCTGCTTCGAGAGAACTAAGGTGCTCTCTGGAATTTGGGGACACAGTGATTGGTGCCTGAGAGTTGGGTTAAAATGTTCTCCCTAGGCATAGATTGCATTTTAACATCTGTTGGGGCCAGAGTGGATGCATCTATCCCTTAAGATTTATGGATGTTTGTTAGGGAGACAACACCCTAGAGCACGACTAGGAGGGATGAGATGACTACAAAAAACGGTGGACTATTGGAAATCAGTGAGCAAACTGAGTATTTGTAATCTACCAGTAAAAAAAAAAAAAAAGCAAATCACTGAAGGATCTATCAAAAGAAAACTAGAATTTAGGTGTAGGATACAAAGCAGAGCCTGTGCCAAATCGAAACTGAGTCAGCCTTGAAAGATTGTTCTCCTTTGTTGTTGCTGTTGTCAGGTGCCATCGAGTCAGAACTGACTCATAGCGACCCCATGCACAGCAGATCAAAACAATGTCTGATCCTGGGCCAACCTCACTACCGCTGCCACACTTGATACCATCAATGATGCCAGCTGGCCAATCCATCTCATTAGGGGTCTTCCTCTTTTTCTCCGACCCTCCACCTTACCCAGCATGATATCCTTCTCCAGTGACTGTTCCCTCCTTACAATACGTCCAAAGTATGAGAGACGAAGCTTAGCCATCCTGGCCTCCAAGAAGCATGCTGGCTGCACTTCTTCCAAAACAGATCTATTGGTTCTTTTGGCAGTCCATGG
>NW_006408665.1:2893952-2907046 GCF_000296735.1 Chrysochloris asiatica | reverse complement strand
TCTTCATAGAACCCAGCTTCTCAGATTATTTGCTCAGCGTACGGGTTGAATAAGTATGGTGAAAGAATATAACCCTGTTGCACACCTTTCTTAATTTTAAACCATTCAGTGTTTTCCCATGTTATGTTCAAGTGTTTGTTTATATTGTACTGAACTAGATTTTTATTACCTGAATATGACTGTAAGAACCATAAGAACTTGCAAGATTTCACTCAGGAGCCATTGGTTTCTCCTTGCACTCTGCAACAATTCTCTTGAAGTTCAATATGCCATCTATAAAGACGTAAACAGACATTCAGATGTGTCTCTTAGCTGTTCATGTTCAGATATTTCATAGCCATGTGCCTTTTTAATTCACTGGATTGTGAATTCACAGGGGCTTCTCACATCTGACACTCAATGTTCTATGGTCCTTATACTATACTGCATTGTGTTTTTGATAATTTACTTTTCTCTGTTTTCTCTTCT
Organism: Chrysochloris asiatica; assembly: GCF_000296735.1. Classification (NCBI taxonomy): domain Eukaryota; kingdom Metazoa; phylum Chordata; class Mammalia; order Afrosoricida; family Chrysochloridae; genus Chrysochloris; species Chrysochloris asiatica. Next base: position 2,906,578 of record NW_006408665.1, on the reverse strand, counting down.
CTTTTTCTGGATCTATTATTTGGGTATAAGAGTCCCTTGACAGATCTTCATGAAGTCTTGGTGGTACAGTGGATTAAGCATTTGGCTGCTCACCAAAAGTTTGGCAGTTCAAACACATTAGCCACTTTTCAGGAGAAAGATGAGGCAGTCTGCTCCCATCCAGATTTACAATCCTACATCTGATTTTTTAACATTTATTTGATTTAAGAGGGACACATTTATTCAAATATATCTATTAATGAATAATATAACACCCATAGAATGCCTTAAGCTGACACCAAGATAAGATTAGACTGCAAGAGATTTATTGAGATAAATGCCTGTGGAGGGGAACGGCAGGTAACTAGAGAAAGCAGGGAACTGTCAGACTATGATGCAGGTCTAACCTCCATGAAGGACAGAGGAAAGGAATGAGGATTGGATAGACAATGAATAAAATTGTCTGAGTAGATTTCTAAGAAAGTTTCAGCCAGGTCAATATGACGTCTTAAGTCAAAAACCACTCAACAGAGGAGCCCTGCATCTCACAAGATTGGGATTGCCTTAGTATCCCTATGGCAGCAGTAAGTTGTTGGAAGCATGACCTTAATAGGAATGTAATAGATTCACAGCACAGTAACAGGAGTCAACCCTCAAGTGTGCTCCCCACAGCAGGAATTTTGAGTGACATGCTTTCATGACTGCCACAGATTCTTTGTTCAACTAGGTCTAATCTGCTGTCTAACTCTGACAACTTCAATGACAATATTTTTCATTTATAGTAAATTTATTTCTTTTTTTTTCTCTCTCAAAAATGCCTGCTCTTTTGCTTTGATGTCTTTATTTTTCCTTATGGATTTCATTCTTTCTTGAATTGATTTTTCTTATAAACAAAATTATACTTGTTGTCTTTTTTCAGATTGTTTTATTTTCTCGACTTCTTGAAGGTGTTGCTTTTCTGTTTATTGTGTTTGATGATTTTCATCTATGATATGTGTGTGCTCTGCAGGATCAAGAACCAGTGATCATGAAGGAAGTAGCCCAAGTTGCACTGAAGTCATTGGCAGAGAACAAAACACTAGGAATTGATGGAATACAAATTAAAATCTTCAACAGACTGATGCAGCACTGGAGGCACTTACTTATCTATGCCAAGAAATATGGAAGACAACTAACTACCTGGATAACTGACTGGAAAAGATCCATATTAGTGCCATTACAAAGAGAGGTGACCCAACAGAATGCATAAATCATTGGACAATATCATTGATATCACATGCAAATAAAGTTTTACTAAAGGTAATGCAAAAATGGCGGCAGCCATACACTGACAGAGAACTCCCAGAGGTTCAAGCTGCTTTCAGAAGAGGACATGGAATGAGATATAGCATTGCTGACATCAGATAGATCTTGACTGGAAGTAAAAAATATCAGAAAGATGTTGACTTGTGCTTTATTGCCTATGCAAAGCTTTTTACTGTGTGGATCATGACAGAGTCTGGACAACATTACGAAGTATGAGTATTCCTGGACACTTAATTGTGCTCATGAGAAACCTGTACACAGACCAAGAGGTAGCTGTTTGAACAGAACAAGAGAATACTGATTTAAAATTAGGAAAGGTGTGTGCCATGGTTATATTCTTTCACCATACTATCTTTGCAGAACAAATAATCTGAAAAGTTAGATTATATGAAGAAAAACATGGCATTCAAGGAAGACTCATTAACAACCTGTGATATGCAGATGATAAAACCTTGATGGTTGAAAGTGGAGAGGACTTACAATACTTACTGAAGATCAATTACCACAGCCTTCAGTATGGGTTGCATATCAATGTAAAGAAAACAAAAATCCTCACCACTGAATAAATAAATAACATCCATATAAATGGAGAAATAATTGAAGTTGTCAAAGACTTAATTTTGATTGGATCAGCCATCAACATTCATGGAAGCAGCAGTCAAGAAATCAAGCGATGTATCGCATTAAGCAAATCTGCTGCACAAGACCTCTTTAAAATATCTGCTTTAAATAAAGAGCAAAGATGTCAGTTTGAGGACTAATGTGTGTCTGACCAAAGCCATGGTATTGTATATAACCTCAAGTGCATGTGAAAGTTGGACAGTGAATAAGGAAGATTGTAGAAGAATTGATGCATTTGAGATATGATGTTGGAGGAGATTATTTAAAGTACCATGGACTGCCAAAAGAACAGATCTGTGTTGGATCTGTATACTCAGAATGCTCCTTGGAAGCCATGATGGCCAGACTTCATTTCTCATACTTCAGACATATTATCAGGAGGGACCAGTCACCATAAAAGGATATCATGGTTGGTAAAGTGGAGGGTCAGAGAAAAAGAAGAAGACCCCCAATGAGACAGAGTGGCACAATGACAGCAGCAATGGGCTCAGGCATAGCAACGATTGTGAGGTTGGCCCAGGACTGGGCAGTGTTTCATTCTGTTGTGCATAGAGTTGCTATGCACCTAACCACAACAAAACAGTGTGGCACTGTATGGTAAGCACTGGACTACAAAGTCGGTGGTTCAAACCCACCAGTTGCTTCTCTGAAACTCTATACTGGATCAAAATGAATTAGAATTGACTTGACGGCACTTAACAATAACTACAGCATGTGATTACTTTCTGTGCTTTATAATTCTGTGTTATGAGTTCATCTGTAGTGGGAGTTACTTTAATCTTTGGTAATCTCATGTGGCCTGGATTGTGGATGTGAGACTTCAAAATAGTTTTGATATTTGCAAAGCCTGGTACACTAAGGATATCGCTAGCTTGTGAACAATTACTATGTTAAATTTTAAATTTGATATTTTACCAAATTAATTATATACTTTTTTCTACTCATTGCACTGGATATTCTTTCTCATCTATGACCCTGAAGATGTAGCCTCATTTCACTGAGCATGCAGCTCTTTTTGTCTTATGAATGGTTTGAGCTCATGTTTTCATGGTGGGGAAAGGCATTGGCTCATGTTTAATATACGAACTTTAACTCATAAGCTTCAAGATATATATTTGTAGATCTCCTGAACACAGCATCCCCTGAACACAGTAGTATTAATTTCAATTTCTATAGTGCTGTAAGATAAGCACTGAACTACTAACCACAAGGTTGACAGTTCAAACCCACCAGCCTCTTCTCAGAGATCCTATACAGGGCTTCTGTGAGTCAGAACTGACTTGACAGCACTTAACAAAAACAATAACTTTCAAGTCACTCTTTTTTCCTGAAATCAGGAAGATAGATTCTCTCCTCCAGCCCCCCCACCCCACCCTCTTTTTCGCTCTTGCAACATCAATCATGTGTTTATATTATCATTGTTACGGCTATTTGAAGAATGGTCAGGCATTTATAGCAGAAAGGACCAATTGAGCCTGCTATGATTTAGGAACCAAAAGATCTATTTTGATCATTTCTTCTGCCTGGAATTGTTTCTGAATGTTTTTCATACATTCAGAGTCCATTTTGGGAGCTCTTCTTCTGGGTCTTGCTTCCCATATCCTATTCTCTCAGCCAGAAATAATCTTCCATAAACAACAATCTTACACTATTTCATTAATATTTATTTGCCTTATGGAATACCTTTCATAATAGTTAATGATCTAACTGCTAGCTAAGCCAAAAGGAGATAGGATACAACCCTGACGCATGTCTTTTCTGACTTTAAACAATTCAGAACAAGGAGTTATTGGATGGTTTAAAATCATGAAAGGTGTGCATCAACGTTGTATCTTTTCATTATATATATTCAGTTAGTATGATGATCAAATAACCCTAGAAACTCAAGTGTATGAAGAAGAATGTGGCATCAGGATTGGAGAAAGAATCATTAACAACCTCCAATATACAGATGACACAGCTTTACTTGCTGAAAGTTAAAAGGACTTGAGATACTTCTTGCTGACAATGAAAGACTGCAGTCTTCAGTATGGATTGCACCTCAATGTGAAGAAACTGAAAATCCTGACAACTAGACCAATAAATAACATTATGATAAGTGGAGAAAAGATTGAACTTGTCAAAGACTTCACTTTGCTTGAATCTACAATCAATGACTATGGAAGCAGCAGTCAAGAAATGAAATGAGACATTGCATTAGGCAGATCTCTTGAAAGTGCCCAAGAGCAAAGATGTCAATTTGAGCTCTTAGGTATGCCTGGTCCAAATCACGGTATGTTCAATCGCCTCATAAGCGTATGAAAGTTGGACAATGAATAAGGAAAATGGTAGAAAAAAATCAATGCATTTAACTTGTGGTGTTGGAGAAGAATACTGAAAGTACAATGGAATTCCAGAAGAACAAATAAATCCGTCTCGGAAGATGTACAGCCAGAATGCTCCATAGAAGACAGGTGGTGAGACTTCGTCTCTCATACTTTGGACATATTATTAGGGTTGACCAGTCCCTGAAGAGGACATCATACTTGGAAAAGTGGAGGGTCAGTTAAAAAGAGGGAGACTCCCAATGAGATGGACAGACACAATGGCAGCATCAATGGGCTCAAACATAACGATTGTGAGGATGACGCAGGATTGGGCAATATTTTGTTCTGTCCTACCTAGAGTTGCTATAAGTCAGAACCAACTAGATGGCACCCAACAACAACAACAAATGGTTTATTTAGCATTGTGATGAAAAAGATATGCATCCTACCTTGTTTTTTTCCCCACAGCTAGCATTCAATAAATATTATCTAGAAATACAAAGTGTAATAAGAGAAGCTGTGCACTAAGTATTGCGGACCTGTTAAGTGCCTTAACGTCTTTTAATTTAACTTAAAGTAAAACAAAAACACACAGTTGCCATTAAGCCAAATCTAACTCATGGTGACCCCATGTGCATCAGAGTAGAACTGCTTTGTAAAATTCTTGCACATATCCTGTTTGTCTCACAAAACTCTGTTGTTGCTATTGTTAAGTGCTGTTGAGTTAGTTCTGACTTATGCTGACTTAAACCCAGTATGGGGTTTCCAAGAAGCAGCTGGAGGGTTTGAACCATGGATTTTGTGGTTAATGTTGTTGTTAGGGGCCATCAAATTGACAATAACCCATAGTGACACTATGCACAATAGAATGAAACACTGCCTGGTCCTAGGCCAACCTCACAATTGTTGTCATGCTTGAGCCCATTGCTACTGCCACTGTGCCAATCCGTCTCACTGGGGGTCTGTCTTCCTCTTTTTCTCTGACCCTCCACTTTACCAAAGATGATTTCCTTCTTCAGTGACTGGTCCCTCCTGATAATATGTCTGAAGTATGAGAAATGAAATCTGGCCATCCTGGCTTCCAAGGAACACTCTGGCTATACTTCTTCCAAAATACATCTATTTGTTCTTTGGCAGTATGTGGTACTTTCAATATTCTCCTCCAATACCATAACTCAAATGCATCAACTTTTCTATGGTTTTCCTTATTCGATGCTCCACTTTCACATGCATATGAGGTTATTGAAAATACCATGGTTTGGGTCAGGTGCACATTAGTCCTCAAACTGACATCTTTACTCTTGAACATTTTAAAGAGGTCTTGTGCAGCAGATTTGCTGAATGAAACACTTCATTTGATTTCTTGACTGCTGCTTCCATGAGTTAATAGTTGATCTGAGCAAAATGAAGTTAACATTCAGTGTTTGTCCTAAGAATTATGTTATTGTTGTTATTAAGTGCCACTGAGTCAGTTCTGACTCATAGCAACCTATATTGGGTTTTCAAGGAACATCTGGTTGGTTTAAGCTGCTGACCTTAAGATTAACAGTGCCACACCAGAATTATAGTGGGATAAAAATTAAGGGAGAGCCTTATTGATTTCAATGAATTATATAAATCTGCCTTTGGTTTCTATTTGTTGAATTGGTATAGAATACTTGAAAGGATCTACCTTTATGTTTTCATGGAAACAGTGAAGAATATTTGAAGATGTGATTTGTATTAAAATGAATCTATTTCATTTAAAGAGAAATATGCTTAGTAGTGGTTACGAATCGGGCTGCAAACCTTAAGGTCAGCGATTCGAAACTACCAGTCACTCCGCGGGAGAAAGATGAGGCTTTCTACTCCCGTAAAGATTTACACCCTCGGAAACCCTGTACAGGGTCGCTATGGGTCGGACCCGACTCGATGGCACTTAACAACAACAACAACAACATGCTTAGAAGATTATATAAAAAAAAATCTAAATTACACAAGTTATTCTGTTGTTGTTAGGTGCCATCGAGTTGGTGCCAACTCATAGTGACCCTCTGCACAACAGAACAAAATACTGCTTGGTCCTGGCAACCTCACAATTGTTGCCACATTTGAGCCCATTGATGCCGCCACTCTGCCAATCCATCTTGCCGGAGTCTTCCTTTTTTTCTCTGACCCTCCACCTTACCAAACATGATATCCCTCTCCAGCGACTGGTCCCTCCTGACAATATGTCCCAAAGTATGAGAGACAAAGTCTAGCCATTCTGGTCTCCAGGGAGCACGCTGGCTCTTCTTCTTTCAACATAGATCTATTTGTTTCTTTGGCAGCCCATTGTACTTTCAATAATCTCCTCCAATACTGTAACTCAAATGCATCATGATCTCTATTCATTGTCCAACTTTCACATGCATATGAGGTTATTGAAAATACCATGGCTTGGGTCAGGCGCACCTTAGTCCTCAAGCTGATGGCTTTTCTCTTGAACACTTTAAAGGAATATTTTGCAGCAGATTTGCCTAATACAATACCTTGAATGATTTCTTGACCGCTGCTTCTATGAATGTTGGTGGTTGATCCAAGCAAAATGCAGTCTCTGACAACTTCGAACTTTTCTCCATTTATTGTGATGTTATTTATTGACCCATTGGTGAAGATTTTTCTTTTCTTCACATTAAGGTGGAACCCACACCAAAGGCCTTTTATCTTCATCGGTAAATATTTTAAATCCTCTTCACTTTCAGAAGCAAGGTTATATCACCTGCCTATCTCAGATTAATAAATCTCCCTGTGATTCTTATGCCACTTTTTTCTTCATATAATCCAGTTTCTTGGATTATTTGTTCAGCATGCAGATTGAATAAGAGTGGTTAAAGAATACAACCCTGGCAAAAAAAACTTTGCTAATTTTAAACCATTTAAAGTGACCACCTCTTGGTCTATATGTATGTTCCTCATGAGTATAATTAAGTGTTCTGGAATACTGATTCTATGGAATGCTCTCCAAAGCTTTTCATGATCCTAACAATCAAAAACCTTTACATTAAAAAAAACAACAAAAAAAACCTTTACATAGTCAATAGAGTACAGGTAAATATCTTCCTTGTATTCTCTGCTTTCGGTCAAGATCCATCTGATGCCAGCAATGATAATTCCACTTTCTCGTCTGAATCTAGTTTAAACCTCCAACAGTTCTCTGTCAATGTACTATTGAATGCGATATTAATGATATTGATTTATGCATTCCATTACAGCACATGACTTTGGAGTGGGCATAAATATAAATATCTTCTAATCAGTTAGCCAGGTAGTTGTCTTCCAAATTTCTTTGCACAGATGAATGAGTACCTTCAGTACTGCATCAGTTAGTTGAAAGATTTCAGTTTATTCCATCAATTCCCCAAGCTTTGTTCTTTGCCAGTACCTTCAGTGTACCTTGGACTATTTATTCTTTCATTGGCTTTTGAACATATGCTACCTCTTGAAATGGTTGAACATTGACCGCCCCCCACCTCTTTTTTTTTTTTTTTTTTTTTTTGGTACAGTGACTCTGTATTCCTTCCATCTTCTTTTGATGCTTTCTGCATGATTCAATATTTTGTCACTAGAATCCTTCAATATTGCAAGTTGAGGCTTGAATTTATTTTTCAGTTCCCTAAGCCTGAGAAATTCTGAGCATGTTCTTCCCTTTTGGTTTTTCAACTCCAGGCCTTTACACATTTCATTACAGTTTTTGACTTTGTCTTCTTGAACTCCCCTTTGAAATCTTTTGTTCGGCTCTTTTACTTCCTCATTTCTTCCATTTGCTTTATCATCTCTATGTTGGAGAGCAAGTTTTAGAGTCTCTTCTTACATCTATTTTGGACTTTTCCTTCTTTCTTGTCTTAATGACCTTTTGCTTTAGTCCTATATGCTTTTCTTGATGTCATCTCACAGTTCTTTTGGCTTTTGGTCATTAGTGTCTAATGCATCAACTCTCTTCTTGAGATCATCTCTAAATTCAGATGGGATATATTCAGCAGAGTCATATTTTACTCTTGTGGACTTGTTCTAATTTTCTTCAGCTTCACCCTGAACTTATATATAAGCAATTGATGGCCTGTTCCACAGTCTTTCCTTGACCTTGTTTTGGTTGATTATATGGTGCTTTTCCATTTTCTGTTTTCACAGAGGTAGTCAATTAGATTTCTGTGAATTCCATCTTGTGAGGTCCATGTGTATAGTCTCTGAGCAGGTTAACAGATGAGTGTTTAACCATTATTCCATTTAAGCGTCTTTTTCTGGGATTGTAGTAGTATAAAATTAATGACAGAACTAAAGTATAGAATAATGAAAGGTATCATTGGAGAAATTGTCTGATTAACAACGGGATTTTTTCCCTACTCATTTTGACTACATTAATTCATGCAGTCATGTTTCTTAGTAACTTAATAAAGATAAACTCCAAAAATTAGAAGATAAATTAATTTTCAAATATTTCTGTGAAAAAAACATTAAGAGTAAAGAGAGATGGAGACACATAAAATTGAATCATACATCTTTTTGTCACAGTGTAGATAGAAATGTGATGGCTTTGGAGAAGTACTTTTAGAATTACACACATAAGAACTCAACTTGAGATTTCTGAAACTTTCAGGGAAATCTGTTGAACGAGGACCTACTAACAGTACTTTCACCCTTACAACAAGCTATTAGGTTTCAAACATTCAAACACTCCATTTTTTTTTTTTTTTTCTGCTGAAAGCATGGAATTCTGAGCTCTATCTGACAATGAACAGAAACTCAAGATCGATGTGTTTCTAAAGGATTATATTGCTGCCAATCCTTCCCAGACTGTTTATTTATTGTGAGAAACTTAACTCCTTCAAGCTTTTCAGTAATTCATTCCTTTTGTCCCTGTCAGGATGAAGTGGTCTCTTGTTCCTAACAATAGACAATTTGATGATCTCATCATCAAAGCCACTAGAAGTGCACAAAGCAAGGAGGCATGTCACACTGTGTAAATAGGCTTCAGCTTGACTGCCATGGCACAGTTACCATTGTGTAATATGGATGGCAAAGCCAGTGCCACAAGAGGGTATATAACACCACGGGACCAGGTCATCACCCTAGATGGGAGAAGTCACTTAAATTACAAACACAATCTAGGACTATACTCCTGGGACGTATTTTATTTTGATTATTGATAATAAGCAAACCATGAACAGGGTTCTCAACTCTGTCTGAAAGATATCTGGAAACATGGGGAAAAATAATCAATAAAGCATTAAAGAATTACTTGTCCCCTCAGAGAGAATGGCAGATTTTACATAGAAATGTTTCCCCTTGTTTTTTTTTTTCTGTGCATTTGTTTCCTTTGTTCTTGAGATTTACTATTTTTTAGTCACAAATGAACTCTGGTTTTCAAGTTAGTAAATCAGTCTAGTTTTCAAAAAAATGTTGGATGCTAACGATGTAAGAAGATAAGCAGAATGTACTGTTATGGAATGCTATCTCACTTTTATTAGAAAATCTTATTATAGTTAAGCACTTCCTTTAAACTCCATCTGCACAAATCTATTTTATTACTTCTCATACTGCATTATAAACTTGATGCAAATATTTGTCTCTCCCATGAGTCTAAAAACTCACCATGGGCACTTTTGATACTTCTCTCATCTATTTTTGGCACTTTTTTTTTTTTACATTTGTAAACTTGATATTTGGAAATGGTTAGCAAAAAACAATATGATATATATAATGAAAAATAACATATTTCTCCCACTCCAAAATGACTGCAATCACCACTAGTATCTTTTTGTGTTTTTCAAGAAGTTTTCTCAGCATATACAAATATTTGTAATATGGTGGCATATTATAAAACCTATTCTAAGCATTGTTTATTTTCCTTTAACAGCATTTTTGGTAACTTTTAAATATGAATCTGCCCCTTTCTTCTGAATGATGACACGACATCCTTCTTTATAGACATGAATTATTTAACTGGTCTCTTAAGAATACATATTTGAATGATTTTCAGTATTTTTGTTATAAACGAGGTCTCAATAAACATGGCTTTCTCTTTTGAGCCTATATCTGAGTGTACCTGCATGCTAAAGTTTTAAGTGAGAATTCCTAGGTTAAAACGAATGTGAGTTTTAAAATTTAGAAGATATTTCTGATCTTTCCACTAAGAAAGTTCCCTTAACTACACTTCCATTAGCAGTACATGATATTATCTCTTCTTTCAAATTCTTTACAATTCTGGGCATTACCAAACTTGATGACCTTTCCCAATTTAAATAAATGAAGCATAGTATCTTGTGTATATTGGTGCAATTTAAAAAATTTTATGTGAATTTGAGTACTTTAAAATGAGCATGACCCATTTAGATTTTTATAGTCATTTAATTTATAAAATTTTAATTTATAATATTAAGTAGCATATTTATGGCTAGTTCTAAAAATATTATAAGGGAAGAATAAAAAACACATTCTTTGCTTTCAGAGTATAGAGTTCAATGTATTTCTTATTAATCAAATTCTTTTTGTTCTTCCTATATTTATCTGTTTGGTTGTTAAAATCTTCTATGACTCTTTCTTCTTGTTTCTCTTTCTTCTTGTATTTCTTATAATTTTGATTAATGAATTTTGATACTATATTTATATTGATAATAATACATTAAGTCTTTTTTTTTTTTTTTTTTACTTTTTACTGCGAATTGAGTGAAGGTTTACAGAGAAGATCATCAGTTTTGTATTCAACAAATCATGTACTTTTTTTCATCTTAGTAATTGCAACAACAGTTATCCCTCTTCCTCCCTGTGGTTCCTGTTTCCATTACACCCGCCTTCCCATCCCTTCTCAACTTTGTCCTTAGGGAAATGTTGCCCTTTTGTTTTTGAATGATTGGCTGTTCCATGGTGAGCACTGGTGGTGTTGTCCCCACTATATACCTATCTATTGCTTGGCTGGAAATTGGGCCCAAAGGGTCAGTTCCTTTTCAGACCTGAAGGATAGTCAAGGGCCATAGTCTCAGGTTCCTCCAGTCTCTTTCTGCCCAGTAAGCCCTGTCTTTGTGTGTGTGTGTGTGTGTGTGTGTTTTGTTCCACATTTTCTTCCGCTCTATCCAGGATCTTCTAATGTGATCCCTTCCAAATCAATTGTTAGTGGTATCTGGGCACCATCTAGTTCTTTGGTCTCAGAGTTGAGACCAATGCTCAAATGTTCCAAGAGTCCATTGGACTAATTGATTCCAAGCCTTTTCAATTCTTATCACTCTTCTTTCTTCTTCACATGGAGAGATCAATATCTTACATCTTAGATGGTTGCTCATGAGCTTTTAAGATCCAGATACTACTCTTCAAAGTAGGATGCAGAACACTGCCTTTGTGGACTATGTTATGTCAGTTGATAATAGTGTTCCTGAGACTATGGTCCTGAGCACCCAGGACCAGGAAACCATTGCCTTAAGAGGCTTGATAACATCTAGAAAGTTTTCATTATGTTGCCAAGAGTATGCGCAACCACATTCATAGTTGTATTTGCAGGAAAGGTAAATACCCATGTACAAATATCCTCTTTCAAACACTTATATAATTGTGGGATATATATATATATATATATATATATATATATATATAGTTCTTGTAGCATAGTTGTTACATGCTACATAGTCAGGCTTCTAACCTCAAGGTCAGCAGTTTAAAACTACAAGCTGTTCTGTAGGAGAAAGATGAGGCTTTCTGCTCCTATGAAGATTTATAGCCTCAGAAACCTTATACAGAGTTGCTATGAATCGGAACGACTCCACGGCACACAACCACCACCACCACCACCATATATATATGTTGTGGTTGTTAAGTGCCGTGGAGTCGATTCAGACTCATAGAGACCTTGTATAGGGTTTCCAAGGAGTAGCTGGTGATTTTGAACTGCCAACCTTGTGGTTCAAACACACTGTGGTCCAGTGATTTATCCCACAGTTCCACACAAGGAGTCTCTCTCTTAAAATAAATTTATCCCTCTCTTCCTCTCATACCCATTCAGCCTGTGTCTCAGTGCCTACATCTACCCACAGAACATTGTTGTTCCAAGGCTGTGTATATATCACTGTTTACCTGTATTCCCTTTAGCTCTTGATATACCTCCATGTGTTTTCTCCTGTCTTCATCATTCTTTTGCCAACCTTCCTCTTCTGGCATATGGCCCTCCCCTTCTTCTATATTTCCCACCTGTCACCTGAATTATATTGTGTCTACCCTCTAGTGAGTAGATTACTCTCTCTCCCCTCCAACCTCTGTTAGTCATCAAAGCATGTTTCTTTTAGTATGACAACTTTTTCTTGTGTTTTTCAAGAGTGGTGTAATACAATATTAGTCCTTTGTTGATAGCGATGTTATGCACACCAGAACAAAACACTGCCCGATCCTGGGCCAACCTCACTACTGTTGCCA
>NW_006408665.1:2891215-2892333 GCF_000296735.1 Chrysochloris asiatica | reverse complement strand
CGAGGCTTGAATTTTTTCTTCAGTTCCCTAACTTGAGAAATGCTGAGTGTGTTCTTCCTTTATGGTTTCCTGATTCCAGATCTTTGCACATTTTTTGGTAATATTTGGCTTTATCTTCTCTAGCTGATCTTTGAAATTTTCTCTTCAGCTCTTTTACCTCCTCATTTTTTCCATTTGCTTTAGCATCTCTACACTGGAGAGTAAGTTTCAGTGTCTCTTCTGACATCCATTTTGACCCGTTCCTTCTTTCTTGTTTTCTTAATGGCTTTTTGCTTTCTTCCTGTATGATGTTCTTGATGTCATCCACAACTCTTCTGGTTTTCGGTCTTTAGTGTTTAATGTATCAAATCTGTTCTTCAGATGATCTCTAAATTCAGGTGCGATATAGTCAAGGTCATATTTTGTCTCTCGTGGACTCGTTTTCACTATCTTCAGCTTTAGTTTGAATTTGCATATGAGTAATTCATGGTCTGTTCCACAGACTGCCTTTGGCCTTTTTTCATACTGATGATATAGAGCTTTTCCAACATCCCTTTCCACAGATGTAGCCAATTTGATTTCTGTGTATTCCATCTGGTGAGGACCATGTGTATAGTCATCTCTTATGCTGTCTAAAGAAGACATTTGAAATGAACAAATCAATGATTTTGCAGAGTTCCATCATGCATTCTCCAGCATCATTTCTATCACCAAGACCATATTTTCCAACTATTGATACTGTCTCTTTGTGCCCAATCTTTGCATTCCAATCACTAGTAATGACCAATACATCTTGATTGCATGTTTGATCAATTTCAGATTGAAGAAGTTGGTAGAATTCTACTATTTCATCCTCACTGGCTTTAGTGGTTGGTACATAAATTTGAATAATAGTGGTATTAACTGGGCTTTCCCTAACTGCATGGATATTATTCTATTGTACCTCATGACTGATCTGGATATGTTCTTTTTGACAATGAATGCAACACCATTCCTTTTCAATTTGTCATTCCCGACATAGTAAACAATGTGGTTGTCAGATTCAAAATGGCCAATACTAGTCCATTTCAGCTCACTAATGCCTAATGATTATATCAGGATTATGTCAAGATTGATATCGAAATTTAAAGTGACAGTAT
>NW_006408665.1:2873844-2885087 GCF_000296735.1 Chrysochloris asiatica | reverse complement strand
CATTCTGCATCATTCAATAATTTGCCCAGTGAATCTTTCAATAACGAAAGTCGAGGCTTGAATTTTTTCTTCAGTTCCCCCAGCTTGAGAAATACTAACCGTGTTCTTCCCTTTTGGTTTTCAACTGAGTCCTTTAGTGACTGACAAATTTCATTCAGTATAATGTCTTCCAGGTTTATTTTTGTTATGAGATATTTCACAGGTTCATTGTTACTCTTCAGCATTCCATTGTGTGTATGTACCAAAGTTTGTTTATGCATTCTTCCATTGATAGGCATTTAAGCTGTCTCCATCTTTTTGCTGTTCTGAATAGTGCTGCAATGAATATCGGTGTGCATATATTTACTCATATCCTGGCTCTTATTTCTTCTGGATATAAACCAAGTAAAGGGATTGTTGGGTCATATAGTATTTCTAGTTTCAATTTTCTGAAGAAGCACCATACCGTTTTCCACAATGTTTGAGCCATTTTACACTCCCTTCAGCAATGTATGAGGATTCAAGTCTCTCCACACCCTTTATAGCATTTGTTGTTTTCTACTTTTTTTGAACTTTGCTAATAATGTTGGTATGAAATGATATCTCATTGTGCTTTGATTTGCATCTCTTTAATGGAGTCATGGTGTGGTGCTGTGGGTTAATGCGGCAGACTGCAAAGCCATTTGAACTGCTAGGTAAGTGGTTCAAGCTCACCAGCTGCTCCTTGGAAACCTGTACAGGGTCGCTATGTGTCAGAATAGACTTGATGGCACTTTACAACAACAATGGCTAATTATGGCATCCTGGTAGTATAGTGGATCATGAGCTAGGCTGCTAAGCACAAGATCAATAGAGTCTACTAGTCAATCTACAGGAGAAAGGTGAGGCTTTCTGCATCCATAATGGTTTATAGCTTCAGAAACCCTATATAGGGTTACTATGAGTTGGAACTGACTCAGTAGCACACAATCGCCACCACCACCACCACCTATGGCTAACAGTCGTGAACATTTCTTCTTATGTTTGTTGGCAACATGAATGTCTTCCTTGGTGAAGTGTCTGTTCATATCCTATGCCCATTTTTTAATTGTGTTGTTTTTCTTTTTCTTATAGAGGTGGTATAGTTTTTAATACATTTTAGATATTAGTCCCTTGTCTGATTTGTTGTTGCAAAAATATTTTCCTAGTCTGTTGGTTCCCTTTTTACTTTTTTGATGAAATATTTTGATGCACATAAGTGCCTGATTTTCAGGAGGTCCCAGTCATCTATTTTATCTTCTACTATTTGCATGATTTTAATTAATGTTTGATGGTGTAGTTATGCCATGTATTAGAGCCACTAAGGTTGTCTTTATTTTTCTTTGATGATCCTTATAGTTCTAGGCTTTGCATTTAGGTCTCTAATCCACTTTGACTTTTTGTGTGTGTATGGTGTGAGATATGGGTCTTGTTTCATTCTTCTGCAAATGGATTTTTTTGCCAGCACCATTTGTTGAAAAGACTATCTCTTCCTCATTTAAATGTGCTTTGGCCCTTTCTCAATTCTGCTCTACTGAATTAGATACTATATTTCTTTTGTTTTACCAGGACCAGCCAACTTTGACCACTGTGGCTATGTAGTAAAATTTCAGATCCGGAAGTGAAAGACCTCCGTTTTCTTCTTAAAAATATTTTGCTTATCTCTGGTCTCTTTCCTTTCCATATAAAATTTCTATCTCTTTTTAAAAAATGATGTTGGAATTTTGATTGGGATTGTGTTGTGGCTATAGACTGCTTTGAATAGTATTGACATTTTCACAATATTAAAATCTTCCTATCCATGCTTTTCTATCATTTGTGTAAGTCTCTTTTGGTTTCTTGTAGTAATGTTTTGTAGTTTTGTTTATATAGATTTTTTTGTTTCTCTGGTTAGATTTATTCCTAAATATTTCATTTTTGGGTGCTGTTGTTGTTGTTGTTAGGTGCCATCGAGTCAATACTGACCCATAGTGACCTTATGCACAGCAGAACGAAACACTGTCTGATCCTGGGCCAACCTCATTACTGTTACCATGCTTGAACCCATCGATGCTGCCGCTTAGCCAATCCATCTCATTGGGGGTCTTCCTTTTTTTCTATGACCCTCCACCTTACCAAACATGATATCCTTCTCCCGTGACTTGTCCCTCCTGACAATATGTCCAAAGTATGAGAGATGAAGTTTGGCCATCCTGGCCATTTTTGGGTAGCTATTCGGGCTGTGAACTTCAAGGTCACCAGTTTGAAACTCCCAGCTGTTCCACGAGAGAAAGATGAGGCATTCTGCTCCCGTAAAGATTTACCACCTCAGAAACCCTGTACAGGGTTGCTATGAGTCGGAACCGACTCCATGGCACTTAACAACAACAACAATTGTAAATTATTTTGTTTTCCTAATTTCCTTTTCAGAGCTGTCTTTTTTAATAAAGAGGAATCCAACTGATCTTTGAATCTTGATCTTGTACCCTGCCACTTGCTGAATCTTTCAATGAGTTCCAAAAATGTTCTTGCTGAGTTTTGGGATTTTCTATGTACATAATCCCTATAATCTGCAATTATATAGAGTTTTACTTCTTTGTCAATTTGGATGCCTTTGTTTTCTCTTTCTTGTCTTATTGTTGTTGTTATGTGCCATGGAGTTGGTTCCGACTCATAGCGATCCTTTACAGGGTTTCCAAGGCTGTAAGTCTTTACGGTAGCAGAAAGCCTCATCTTTCTCCTGCAGAACAGCTGATAGTTTCGAACTGCTGACCTTGTGGTTCGCAGCCCGATTCGTAACCACTCTCTGGCTAAACTGAATCACTATTGACACAATTAATTTTGTTGTGTTCTTTAGTATATTCTACACTACACTATACATTTTATAATGTTAACATCAAAAAGTCTTAATAAAATATTTTACTAGTATCTTTTGCTTATACTTTTACTTGTGACATTTCAAAATCTCTTGATTGTAGGTATATATTTTGTATGTCAAACAGATAGGATTTTATATTTCTTCTATGCCTTCATTATCTAATGCTGCTATAGAATAAGTACCACAAGTGAATGGCTTTAACAATCAGAAATTTATTCTCTCACATTTTAAAATGTAGAAGCACAAATTCAAAGTTCTGGCTCTTGGGAAAGGTCCTTGTCTCCTTTAAGCATTGGTAGGCCCAGTTTTCCTTGGTGATCATCATATATTTTTTATATCAATCTTGCCCTGGAAGTAAGAGCTTCACAGTGCAGGAATCCCTGATCCAAAGGATGCTCACCACTCCTGGTTCTTCTATCTTGGTTGCAGTAGGGCCCTCTTTCCTTATTCACAAGTCTCTCCTTTTATCTCTTGTAAGATAAAAGGTGTTGCATGCCACACTCTTGACAATTTCCAATATATTGGATAAGGGTGGTTGTGGGATTAAGGATGATGTATCTCACTTTTAATCCTCTTATTGGTTTATGACATTGGATTACATCATAGGGGATAGCTACATCTCAACTGTCTAACCACTGAGAATCCTGATCCATTCAAGATGACACATACCTTAACTGTCACAAACTGTTTCCAAAGTAATTTTTATTTAACAAATATTTTACACTATTTTTATTTATGCATAAAATATGCTTAATTCTAAATACTGTTGTAAATATAACCCTGCAATGAAGATGACCTACCAGTACAAGCATAGATAGACACACAGGTTGAATAGATGTAAGGAGATTGGGAATGTACCTATGAATATATATAGGTGTGATAGAGGATATTTGTACATAGGTATTTATTTACCTTTGCTGCTAATATATCCATGAGTGTAGCGGAGCATACAAGGGACAAGCTATGGAAACTTAGACACAACCAAACACCTTTAAGAAATGAATCACTGGGCTGGGGGCTCAGAACTATAGTCTTGGGGGATATTAAGGTCAACTGGCATAACACAGTTCACAAAGACAGTGTTCTATATTCTACTTTTGTGATTAGCAACTGGGGTCTTCAAAGGTTGTGAGCAGCATCTAAGGTGTAACTATTGGTTTCTCTATATTCGGTGCAAAGAAGAGTGAAGAAAATTGAAGACACATGGAAACAATTATTTCAATGAACTAATGGACCATGTGAAAATCAGTCTCTACAACTATGAGATAATGATCTGAAATACCATCAACAACTGATCTAGGTACCATTAACAAACAATCTGAGAAGAAACACATTAGAAGGTCCTGGATAGAGTCGGAGAAAAATATGGAACAAGACTAAAAATCATTAAAAAGGCCAAACTTACTGGCCAGATAGAGACTGGTAGAACCCCTAAGACTATGGCACTTAAGAATCCTTAAGGTGGGAAACTGAACGAAACCTAACGGTTTAATCTTAAGTCATACAGCAGACAAGTTTACAAGGGTGTGGTAAAGTGAATTATCTAATGTCTCTTCTAGTCATGTCTTTGTAACTCCTACCAAATGATGTTTTTTTTCCTGATGGGTCTGGGTAAGAGAAAGTGGGAGTGATAGTTAAGGTTTTGTGTCAGTTTGGTTTGACCAGGATTATTAGTGGTTTAGCAGTTAAGATGTATTCATCACTTCCATGATGAGATATAATATGATGCAATCACTCCCATGAAGTGTTCAGCTCTGATTTGATGCAATCAAACTACATCCTTGTAAATCTTCACTTCTATGATGGTAACAAGGTCAGAGGCAATACACAGAAATGAGTAGAGTTCAGAGGAACTTACTACTATGAAGAAAGAAGAAACAGAAGTGGAATGCATCCCTTGGACCTGGGGTCCCTGCACTAGGAATCTCCTAGATCTAGAGGGAGATCGGTGCCAAGACACAGAGAACTTCAAAGAATGCTGGGCCTACAGATGCTGGAATGAGATAAGGACCTTTTTCCAGAAGTCATGCTCTGAATTCTGACTTCTAGCCTCTTATACTGTGAGAGAATACATTTCTGTTTGTTAAAGTCATCCACTTGTGATATTTCTGTTATAGCAGCACTAGTTAACTAAAACAGTGGGGGAAGATGATGATATGACTCAATGGTGAGGATTGTTAACAAGGCTAATTGTGATTTGTTAATTTTGCCATCCTGGTGGGTATAAAATGAGCCATCTCAGAAGTAGAAAGGGGAATTTCACTACCATCAAAGAAGAAAGAAGTGAAGGGCATCCTCTGGATCTAGAGATTCCTACACATGGAAACTCCTAAGCCCAGGGCCAGAATGCCGTGATACTGGAGGAGTGGGAGAGAAGAAGCAACAGCAGACCCAAGAGACAGAGCACTAATCACAATGATGGAATTCTCAGCTCACTGAGCAAGTAAAGCGAGTGACTTTCAGCTGGAGGCTTGCATGCAGAGTGGGTGTATCCAGGAAATTAATTGTGGGAGTTAGATTTGATGATCTATGGAACTAGAGCTGAGTGCATACATGCTGAGGTTTATGATGGAGTGGTATGTCCTGTGGGCATTTATCAGCAGCTCTAAAAGCTCTTTGTACCATTGGCTAGGAGAGCACAGCTGAACAGAGGTTATACGAACTGAATAATTGTATTCACAGATTTCTGACCTTGAACTGTAAGCTGATAACTTCCATAATCCACCACTCATCTACAAAGTTTGTCATATATTTGGTGGCTTGTGTGTTGCTGTGATTCTGGAAGCTATACCATCGGTATTTAAACAGCAGCAGAGTCACCCATGGTAGACAGGTTTCACCTGAGGTCCCAGATGAAGACAGACTAGGAAGAAGGTGAGACAGATGACTTCTGAATACTTAGGCACTGAAAACTTTATAAATAGCACTGAAAACAGCTGAAGCTGAAGAAATTTAAAACAAGTCAACAAGAGCCAAAATATGACCTTGAACATGTTGTTGTTGTTAGGTGCTATCGAATTGGTACCGACCCATAGCAGCCTTATGCATAACAGAACGAAACACTGCCTGATCCTGGGCCAACCTCACCACTGTTGCCATGCTTGAGTCCATCGATGGACATATCTCACCTAAATTTAGAGATCATCTGAAGAACAGATTTGATGCTTTAGATACTAAGGACCAAAACCTGAAGAGTTGTAGGATGACATCAAGAACATCATGCAGAAAGAAAGCAAAAAGTCATTAAGAAGACAAGGTAGAAGTAAAGACCAAAATAGATGTCAGAAGAGACTCTGAGACTTGCTAAAGCAAGTGTAGAGATGCTAAAGCAAATGGAAGAAATGAGGAGGTAAAAGAGCTGAATAGAAAATTTAAAAGGCAGCTCTAGTTGGCAAAGTCAAATATTGTAATGAAATATGCAAAGACCTGAAGTTAGAAAACTGAAAGGGAAAAACTCACTGAGAATTTGTCAAGCTGAAGTTACTGAATAAAAAAAATTCAAGCCTCAACTTGCAATAGTGAAGGATTCTAAGGGCAAAATATTGAATGATACAGAAAGTATCAAAAGAAGACATGGAAGGAATAGAGAGTCAGTGTACAAAACAAAACAAAACAAAACAAAAGTCAATATTCAACCATTTCAAGAGGTTACATATGATTAAGAGCCAATGATCCTGAAGGAAGAAGTCCAAGGTGCATTGAAGACATGGGTAAAGAACAATGAACTGGGATTTGATGGCATACAAATTGAAATCTTTCTATAAACAGATGCAGCGCTGGAGGCGCTCATTCATCCATGCCAAGAAATTTGAAAGAAAACTACCTGGACAACTGATTGGAAGAGATCCATATTTGTGACCATTCTAAAGAGAGGTGATCCAACAGAATGTGGAAATCATCAGACAATATCATTAATATGGCATGCCAGTAAAATTCTGCTAAAAACAATTCAAAATCGGCTTCAACCACACATTGATAGAGAATTTCCAGAGTTTCAAGCTGGATTCAGAAGAGGTCGTGGAACAAGGGATGTCATTTCTGTTGCCAGATGAATCTTGGCTGAAATCAGAGAATACCAGAAAGATGTTTACTTGTACTTTATTGACTACACAAAGGTTTTTGATTGTGTGGATCATGACACACCATGGAAACATTGTGGAGAATGAATATTCTGAAACATGTAATTGTACTCACGAAGAACCTGTACATAGACCAAGAGACAGTTGTTTAAACAGAATAAGGGAATACTGAATGGTTTTAAATTAGGAAAGGTCGACTCCACAGCACACAACAACAACAACAACATGTGCCAGGGTTGTATTCTTTCATCATACTTATTTTATCTGTATGTGGCACAAATAATCTGAGAAGCTGGATAGTATGAAGAAAAACATGGCATCAGGATATCAGAAAGACTCATTAACAACCTGAGATATGCAGATGATACAACCTTGCTTGCTGAAAGCACATAGGACTTAAAATACTTGTTGATAAATATCAAAGGCCATAGACTTTGTTATGGTTTGCACCTCAATGTAAAGAAAACAAATCCTTGCCACTTAACCAATAAATAGCATCTGTATAAATTGAGAAAAGATTGAAGTTGTCAAGGACTTAATTTTGTTGGATCAACTATCAACACTCTTGGAAGGAGCAGTCAAGAAATCAAATGATGCATTGCATTAAGCAAATCTGCTGCACAAGACCTCTTTAAAGTGTTGAAGAGCAAAGATGTCAGTTTGAGGATTAATGTGCACTTGACTCAAGCCATGGTGTTTTCAATGACCTCATATGCATGTGAAAGTAGGACAGTGAATAAGGAAGACCATAAACGAATTGATGCAATTAAGCTATAATGTTGGAGGAAAATATTAAAAGTAGCATCAACTGCCCAAGAACAATCCAATCTGTGTTGGAAGAAATACAGCTAGATGCTCCTAGGAAGTCAGGATCCCAGACTTTGTCTCTCACACTATGGACATATTCCCTGGAGAAGGATATCAAGTTTTGTAAAGTGAAGGTTCAGAGAAAAAGAGTAAGACCCCAGAAGATGGATTGGCACGTTGGCAGAAGCAATGAAAGGTCGCAACAATTGTGAAGCTGGCTCATTCTATTGAGTATAGGGTCATTTATGACTTGTTACTGACTCAATGGCACCTAACAAATACAACAACTTCCATAATAAGCCCCATAATTGTGAGTTTGGTGTTTGTAATCTGTGTGGCCATTGCAATGAATTATCAAACACATGAAAAGTAAGAGCGTGCCTTGGGAGAAAAGTTAGGTTCTTAAATTTGCAAAGGAGAACAACGACACTAGGGAGGTACCCACAAACATTTGAGATCAAAAGGCATCATTTACCCAAGGACAAAGTTTAAAAGAGTTAGGAAAGAAGAAGGAAACAGGAGAAGGTAGGATAAATGGTGTTACATTGTTGGGAATGCAATCAATGAGATGAAACCAAATGTGTATGCATTGAATGGAAAACCAAAGTACACCTTCACACAATTTATAATAAAATGTTTTGTAAAAATAAAATGACAAATTGAAGAGGAATGGCATCACATTCATCATCAGAAAACACATATCAAGATCTTTCTTGAAGTATAATGTTGTCTGTGGCAGGATAATATCTATTAGCCTACAACAAAGACCAGTGGAGGAGAATATTGAAAGTACCATGGACCGCCAAAAGAACAAGCCAGTATGTGTTGGAAAAAGTGTCAGAATGCCATCTTAGAAGCCAGCATGGCCAGTCTTCATCTCTTATACTTTGGACATATTTTCTGGAGGTACCATTCCCTGGAGAAGGTTATCATGATTAGTAAAGTGGAGGGTTAGAGAAAAAGATGAACACCCCCAATGTGATGGATTGGCACAGTGGCAGTAGCAATGGGCTCAAACATAGCAACAATTGTGAGGTTGGCAAAAGACCAGGCAGTGTTTCCTTCTATTGTGCATAGGGTCACTATGAGTTGGTACCAGCTTGATGGTCCATAACAATACCAACAACAATCCCCCAACTACTGATTTTTGCTGGCTGTATTATTAATCTTAGTTCTTATTTATATGTAAGTTGTATGTTAAAGTTTTCTTGAGATTTTACTATGAGAACTTTTTTGTTGCTAATTGAGTGAAGGTCATCAGTTTTTCGTTCAACCAATCATACACTTTCTTTCATCTTAATGATTGCAATTCCTTCTATGCAAGAACAGTTATCCTGCTTCCTTCATATTCTAATACCACTCATTTTCTTATCCCTTCCCTACTTTGTCCTTAGGAAAATGTTATCCTTTGATTTTGAGTGATTGACCATTACAGGGTGTGCATACCTTATTAGTGTTGTTGTTTTCCCTATATACCTGTCTACTGCTTGTCTTAATATTGGGCCACAAGGGTGAGTTTCTTTCCAGACCTGAAGGGTTGTCAAGGGCTCAAGTTTTAGGTTCCCCAAGTCTTTTTCTGACCAGTAAACACCTTATTTAAAAACAATCATTTGAATTTTGTTCCATATTTTCACCCACTCTATCTGGTACCTTTCTGAGCAGTTGGTAATGGTAGCTGGTCACCATCTATATCTTCTAGTCTCAGAGTCATGGAGACTGATGTCAACATGTTCCATTAGACCATTGGATTAAGTTACTCCAATCCTCTTCAATTCTTATCATTCGTCTTTCTTAGACACATTAGACAGACGCTCATGAGCTTTTAAGATTTCAGACACTACTTATCAAAGTAGGATGTAGAACACTGTCTTTGTGAACTATGTTATGACACTTGATCATGGGAGACACTATGTTTTAACACCTCCCACTGACCCAAGCCATAGTATTTTCAATAACCTCATATGCATGTGAAAGCTGGACAGTGAATAAGGAAGATCATAGAAGAATTGATGCCTTTGAGTTGTGGTGTTGGAGGAGAATACTAAAAGTGCCATGGGCTGCCAAAAGAACCAATAGATCCGTTTTGGAAGAAGTGCAGCCAGAGTGCTCCTTGGAGGCCAGGATAGCTAGGCTTCATCTCTCATACTTTGGACATATTGTCAGGAGGGACCAATCATAGCGAAGGATAGATATCATATTTGGTAAAGTGGAGGGTCGGAGAAAAAGAGGGAGACCCCCAACGAGATGGATTGGCCAAGTGGCAGCATCGATGGACTCAAGCGTGGCAACAGTAGTGAGGTTGGCCCAGGATTGGGCAGTGTTTCGTTCTGCTATGCATAAGGTTGTTATGAGCCAATACCGACTTGATGACACCTAACAACAACAACAACTGTGAAAAGATGTGTCAACCAATATATTTAAATTTGTTATGCCTAATATTTTTCCTTTCATTCTAAGGTTGGAGTTTTAAATCAACCAGCTGACCTTCAGAAAACCCTAGACAGGGTCGCTGTTAGTTGGAACTGTTTTTGCATACTTTGGACATATTGTCAGGAGGGCCCAGTCCCTGGAGAAGGATATCATGCTAGGTAAAGTGGAGGGTCAGCAAAAAAGAGGAAGACCCCCAACAAGATGGATTGGCACAGTGGCAGCAGCAATGGGCTCAAACTTAACAATGATTATGATGATGGCTCAGGATGGGGCAATGTGTCATTCTGTGTGCATAATGTTGTTATGAGTCAGAATCAACTCAATAGAACCTAACAACAACAATAGTAATGTCGTTGTTGTTGATAAGTGCCTTCAAGTCAGTTCTGACCCATAGTGACCCTGTATAGGGTTTCCAAGGATCAGCTGGTGTGCTTGAACCTCAGATCTTGAAGTTCAAACTGACTTTGAAGTACAACGCATTAATCCACAGTACCACAACAGGACAATCGTAGTAAGACTAGTTAATACAGCTATTATTCAAATGTATATACTAAACACTAAAGTCAATGATGATGAAATTGAAGGATTCTACCAAGTTCTTTGGAGCTCCAGTATGACACATTAGGATAAGTACCATACTGCTAACCACGAAATGGGCTGTTCAAACCCACCAGCTGGTGGAATGTCTATACAGACTCAATGGCACTTAATAACAACAATCAACTTCTTCAGTCTGAAATTGATCTAACCTGCAATCAGGATACACTGATAATTAATCTAACTAAAATGTGAAATTTGAAAACAAAGAAGGATTAGTATTTAGAAAATATGGCCAGAGCAGAACTGGTGTTAAATTGTTAAACTGTAAGTGCCGTCGAATAGATTCTGATTCATAGCGACCTTGTGTGGGTTTGAACTGCCAACCTTGTGGTTCACAATCCAGTGTTGATCTTACAGTGTCACACAAGAGCAGTACTTTTTGTTGTTGTTGTTAGATGACATCAAGTCGGTACCGACCCATAGTGACCTTATGCACAGCAGAACGAAACACTGCCTGATCCTGGGCCAACCTC
>NW_006408665.1:2867157-2873509 GCF_000296735.1 Chrysochloris asiatica | reverse complement strand
GAGGTTATTGAAAATACCATGGCTTGGGTCCTCAAGCTGACATCTTTGCTCTCCAACACTTTAAAAAGGTCTTGTGCAGCATATTTGCCCAGAGCAGTACTAGTTATAGTGATATTCTGTAAACCTCAGTTTGTGTGTGAACATGTACATAGAAACATTTATTAAGACAGAATTGCTTTCTTGGAGACAATTTAGCAAGAAAACATTTTGTAATTTTACTCTGTAAATTCATCGTTTGAATTCATGGTTATTATGTTGTTGGTTTTAAGTGCTGTTGAGTGGGTTCTGACTCATAGCAACTTGTATAGGGTTTCAGAGGAGCAGCTGGTGGGTTTGAACAGATGACCTCGTGGTTCAAACTGACCTTGCAGTCCTTTGGATTATCCTACCAGGACTCCATAGTTATTATAATCTTGTTAAATTTACCAATAAAATTTTTAATCTGAGAGTTATTAATCTAAATCCAATAGTTATACTGCTTAGGAAATAACAATGGTTTCTTATACTTGAAAAAATAAAACTTTACAAACATTGGTAATATTCTAATGTAAATAAACATAATAGATATTTAGTGAATTATTTCTGTTCTTGATGATTTTTTTTAGATTAACTATACATTGAGAGGTTCAAGCTGAATTCAGAAGAGGCCGTGGAATGAGAGATATCATTGCTGATATCTGATGGATCTTGGCTGAAAGCAGAGAATATCAGAAAGATGTTTACCTAAGCTTTATTGACTACGCAAAGGCTTTCGATTGTGTAGATCATGACAAGCTATGGACAACATTGAGAAGTATGAGTATTCCAGAACACTTCATTGTACTTCTGAGAAATCTGTACCTGGACCAAGAAGCAGTTGTTCGAACAGAGCATGGGAACACTGACTGTTTTAAAATTGGGAAAGGTGTGCGACAAGGTTGTGTTCTTTCACCATACTTACTCAACCTGTATGCTGAGCAAATAATCCTAGAAGCTGGGTTCTATGAAGAAAAACATGGCGTCAGGATTAGAGGAAGACTCATTAACAACCTGAGATATGCAGATGTTACAACCTTGCTTGCTGAAAGTGAAGAGGACTTGAAACATTTACTTATGAAGATCAAAGAGCACAGCCTTCAGTATGGGTTGCATCTCAATGTCAGGAAAACAAAAATTCTCACCACTAGACCAATAAACAACATTCTTATCAACAGAGAAAAGATTGAAGTTGTCAAGGACTTCATTCTTCTTGGATCAACTATCAACACTCGTGGAAGCAGCAGTCAAGAGATCAGACGATGTATTGCACTGGGCAAATCTGTTGCACAGGAACTTTTTAAAGTGTTGAAGAGTAGAGATGTCAGCTTGAGTACTAAGGTGCACCTGACCCAAGCCATGGTATTTTCAATATCCTCATATGGATGTGAACCCTGGACAGTGAATAAGGAAGATCATAGAAGAATTGATGCCTTTGAGTTGTGGTGTTGGAGGAGAATACTAAAAGTGCCATGGGCTGCCAAAAGAACCAATAGATCTGTTTTGGAAGAAGTGCAGCCAGAGTGCTCCTTGGAGGCCAGGATAGCTAGGCTTCATCTCTCATACTTTGGACATATTGTCAGTAGAGAACAGTCGCTGGAGAAGGATGTCATGCTGGGTAAGATGGAAGGTCAGAGAAAAAGAGGAAGACCCCCAACGAAATGGATCGGCCAGGTGGCATCATTGATGGCGTCAAGTGTGACAGCAGTAGTGAGATTGGCCCAGGACCGGACATTGTTTTGGTCTGCTGTGCATGGGGTGGCTATGAGTTGGTTCCGACTTGATGGCACATTGTGAGCCCCAGCACCTTCCAGAATTCTGGAAATCTTGATTTAGTTTGATAAGCTCCAAGTTTAAAGTACAATCTTTTCTATAAGGCCAATACAATCCATCTTTCTGTTGAAAATTTTTGTAAAGCATTTCAGCATGTAAGTACGGCATGTCAGCAAAGCAAAACCTTGTCTCTAGGTGAGAAAATTTAACATGGCTAGTCCTGGTGTGGACTTGTAGGATAAGTGGTCATTCTATAAAAGTCAGTGGTTCAAACTCACTAGCTGATCTTTGGAATCTCTATACAAGGTCATTATGAGTCAGGACTGACTTGATAGCAGGTAACAATGACAATAAGATACATTTATAATAACATTTTTTAAAGTACAAGACAATAGGAATTAAAGACTAATGCAGTCAAATTAAAAATATAAAAACAAATAAATCCAAATCAACTTGCCATCAAGTTGATTCTGACTCATAGTGACCCTATGGAGGATTTCAGAGGCTGCAAATCTTTATGGGAGCAGAAAGCTTCAGCTTCCTCCTGCAGAGTGGTGATGTAGTCCAACTGCTGAATTTACGGTTAGCAGCCCAATGCATAATCCACTATGCCACCAGGGTTCAAATACAGTTAATTAAAGGTCAGAAGGAAGACAGACAAATTTACTTCAAAACATGAAGAATCACCTTATTTTTAGAAAGTTTCAGCTATGATTTTGTTGTTGTTAGGTTCCATTGAGTCTGCTCCAACTCGTAGTGACCGTATGTGTAACAGTAGGAACCACTGCCCGGTCCTGTGCCATTCTCATAATTGTTGTTAGAGCTCATTGCTGCTGCCACTGTGCTAATCCATCTCATTGGGGGAGGGGGGCTTCCTCTTTTTTGCTGATCCTCCACTTTCCCATGTATGCTGTCCTCAGATGTAATACTATATTATTAAATTGATAAAATCTGAATTTAATTTGTAGGTAAATAGCTGGATTCTAAAGAGGCAATTCTTACTAAATTGGCAATTAAAATAATTAAACTTTTGAAATATATTTAGTAAAATTCTTTCACTGGAATCTATAATAATTTGCTGATAAACGAACTGAACATTAGTTTCTTAAGGAGAACACATGGCTTGGTGAAATCCAATCTACCCTTGTCCTGGAAGCTAGATCATTAAAAGAAAGGATTAAACGTTTAAATTAATATTTTTTTAAAATCTTGTTTTTTAATAAAAGATTTAAAATTAAATTACCATTAACCATGAGGATATAACATGATTATATCAAATAACTCCTTTTTACTGACTTTTACACATATTATTTCAATTACATATCATTTAGTTGGATAAAAAAATGAACACATGATTCATCATATCTAAATGCATATCTATGAAAAATGAAAGCATGTGAATCTTAAATATTTTTGTTAACTTACTTCAACACTAGTAAATCTACTCTATATCTTGAAATTATGAATACACAATGAAACCTAATCACTGTTGAGACAGGAGTTTGGTTAAATACTAGATAATCACATTTGTTTCTCTCTTTTCTTCATCCTTCTGCAATGATAATTTTGGTGAATTTTAGCTTAAACAAAATATCTCAGTAACTCTTTAAGTGATTTTATATTATTTTCCACTCTGTAGCAATTCATTTAAAGATTCAAATAGTATACATTTAAACTTCATGCCAATGCTACAACAGTGTCAATATTTTTTTGCTCCAGGTGAATAAACTACCATCAAGTTAGACGAATTACCTTGATCAAGATCAGAAAGGTGCCAAAACTGGAAATCTGTCAGCCCCACATTCTCCCTCGTTTCTATTACACTGAAGATAATTTATTGATTTAGTGGGCATTCCTTCCACTCCCTTCTAGAGAGAAAGTTGAAGTATTTCACAATAAAAGTCACTCTACAACATTGCAGAAATAGAAAAAGAAGATCATGAGGTATATCTTGCTGTTGTTAAATGCCATCAAGTCTGTTCCAGCTAAGTGACCCTGTAGAGGATATATAGAGAGAAGGTAAAATGTTGAAAGATAAAAGACTTAAGTAACAGTGTAATTAAATTGAGATAAGGGTTCTTTAAATATTACAGCAAAATCTTCTTTGTGTCACAAAGCTATGTTGCTTGGAAGGCATAGTCTAGTTTGTGTGGTAGAGTGATGGACAAGTGGGGAGAAGTTCAAGTGCACTGTGGGTTAATGCACTGGACAGAAAAAACAGTTTGAATGATAAGATCAGTGGTTCAACCTCACCAGTTGCTCCTAGGAAACCCTATACAGTGTCACTATGGGTCAGAACCAACTCAATGGCACTTAACAAGAACGACAACATAAGTGCTGCAGGATAATGTACCGGACCAAAAGGTCAGTTTGAATCACAGGATTGGTAATTCAAACTCACCTGCTGCTCCTCAGAAACCCTATATAGGGCCACTATGAGTTGGAAGTGACTGGATGGCATTTAACAACAACAATAACAAGACTAATAGAAATACATACAAACCAACCTCTTAAATTTCACTGCACTTAACAGCAACAACAAGACTGATAGAAACACATACAAACCAACCTCTTCAAATTCCACATAAGACACTAAGGTCTTGTTGTCAACAACAATGGCTATGTACAAAAATCATTCTTCACTGTGTGTTTTAAAGTGCTGAGAGCAGCTGTGAATAAAAACATAAGGAAGAAATCCACTGCAACCAGAGAATTTGGGCGCTAGCTAATCACACCAAGGGCTGAGTTCACTACCTAGCTCTCTAGTTTCTTGGAGGACAAATGCATTCATGGCTTCTCAAATCATTTTCTGGTTTTCTCAGATTCCACTGAGGTTTCCTTTGGAGAATTTGTTTTTCTGTAGCCTCTGAACTAATTTCTAACAATGTGAGTGCTCTGACTATAAAGTGGTGAGTCTGATTTTTAAAAATGAATAATGCAGGGTGTAAATATCCAAAGGTTTTCCTTCAAAGTCATTACCTTGGATGGTGATATGATTAAATCCGTCTGCCTTTAGATCCACTAACAACAGTACATACATACATAATACACACACACACACATATATATGTAAGTATTGCTACAAAATCATGTTGCTGTTGTGCCAGTAGGTACCGTCATGTCAAAGGGACTCTAAGCACAACAGAATGAAACATTGCCCAGACACACACCATCCTTACAATTGTTATGTTGGAGCCCATTGTGACAGCCACTGTGTCAGTCCTCCTTGTTGGGAGTCCCTCTTGATAACATATCCCAAGTGGAATTCATATTTTAATCTTCATCAGTACGTGTTTCAAGTCCTCTTTGCTTTCAGCAAACAAGGTTGTGTCATTTGTATATTGCAAGTTGTTAATGAGTCTTCTTCCAATCCTGATGCTATGTTCTTCTTCATATAGCCCAACTTCTTGGATTATTTGCTCAACATACATATTGGATAAGTGTGATAACAGGATAAAACCCTGGTGCACACTTTTTCTGATTTTGAGCAATGCAATATCCCCTTGTTCTGTTGTACATTTGGCTATGTACAGTTTTCGTATGAGCACAATTAAGTGTTTTGGGATTTCCTTACTTCTTAGTGTTGTCCATAGTTTATTGTGATCCACACAGTTGAATGCCTTTGCATAGTTAATAAAACGCAAGTAAACATCATTCTGGTATTCCCTGCTTTCAGTCAATATTTCTTTCCATATTCTCGTCTTAATCCAACTTGAATTTCTTGCAGCTCCCACCCTTTCTAAAAAACTTTTTATTGGGAAATGAGTGAAGGTTTACAAAATAGATCATCGGTTTTACATTCAACAAATCATATGCTTAGCTTCAATACAATTATTGCAATCTTTTCCATGTATCAACAGTTAACAGTATTTACCTCTATTCACTTTAATAGTACGTTCTCCACTACCTTCATCTTTCCTCCTTCTTGTTGTATGTTGCCTTCCCTGCCACCCATGTTGACAGGTGTGTACCCTCTAGTTCATGAATAATTTCCTTTCCACCCACCCATAACCATCATAGACAGTTTCTTTTCTTTTCTTTTTTTTTTTACTTTGAACCAATCATAAATTTTATTTCATTTCATTAATTCCCCTCCCTGTAACAACAATTATCCTGTTGTGTGGCTTCCCTTTTACATATTATGTTTCACTAATGAACAAAGCAAAATATTTTGATGTACACATGTTGTTAGGTGCCATCGAGTCAGTACCGACTCATAGCGACCTTATGCACAGCAGAACAAAACTCTGCCCCGTCCTGGGACAACCTCACTACTGTTGCCACACTTGAGTCCATCGTTGCTGTCACTTAGCCAATCCATCTTGTTGGGGGTCTTCCTCTTTTTCTCTGACCCTCCATCTTACCAAACACGATAGCCTTCTCCAATGACTGTTCCCTCCTTACGCTATGTCCAAAGTATGAGAGACAAAGTTTGGCCATCTAGGCCTCTAAGGAGCACTCTGGCTGCACTTCTTCCAAAATGGATCTATTGGTTCTTTTGACAGCTCAGGGCACTTTCAATATTCTCCTCCAACACCATAACTCAAAAGCATCAATTCTTCTA
>NW_006408665.1:2861234-2866814 GCF_000296735.1 Chrysochloris asiatica | reverse complement strand
CTCTTTGATCTTCATCAGTAAATGTTTTAAGTCCTCTCACTTTCAGCAAGCAAGGTTGTGTCATCTGCATATCGCAGGTTGTTAATGAGTCTTCCTCAAATTCTGATGCCACAGTTTTTCTTCATAGAACCCAGCTTCTAGGATTATTTGCTCAGCATACAGATTGAATAAGTATGGTAAAAGAATACAACATTGTCGCACACCTTTTTAAATTTTAAAACATTTAGTGTTCCTATGTTCTGTTTGACCAACTGCTTCTTGGTCCATGTACACATTCCTCATGAGCACAATTAAGTGTTCTGGAACACTCATACTTCACAATGTTGTCCATAGCCTGTCATGATCCACACAATCAAAAGCCTTTGTGTAGTCAATAAAGCACAGGTAAACATCTTTTTGGTATTCTCTGCTTTCAGCCAAGCTCCATCGGACATCAACAATGATAACCCTCGTTCCACGGCTTCTTTGTACACATAAAAAACAAAAAATGTATGTTCATTTAAATGTCCAAAGGGTACATTTTGCAATCAGCCTCCTGGCAGCTTCCTTTTAATGTGCTGCTGCAACTGCTTTTGAATTATCTTCAGCAAAATTTTACTTGCATATGATATTAATGATTGGTAAATTCTGTATCATATTGTGTCACATTTCTTTGGCATGAGCACACATATGGATCTCTTCCAATTGCTTGGTCAAATAGGTGTCTGCAGACTTCTTGGCATAGACTACTTAGTTCTTCCAGGGCTGCATCAGTTTATTGAAACATTTAAATTTACAATCCGTCAATACCTGGAGGCTTCTTTTTCGTTAATGCCTTCTGTGCAGCTTAGATTTTTTTTTCCTTCAGTACCATGGGTTCTTGATCATATTCTACTTCCTGAAATGGTTGAATATCAAATAATTCTTTTTGATAGAGTGACTCTGTGTATTTATCCATCTTCTTTTGCTACTTCCTACATTGTTCAATATATTGCCCAATATGGTTGTTGTTAGGTGCAGTTGAGCTTTTGCACAACAGAAAAAAACACTGCCAAGTTCTGCGCCAGCCTCACAATTGTTGTTACATTTGAACACATTGCTGCTGCCACCAAGTCAATCCATTTTTTATGGGACAGGGATGGGGAAGGGCAGGGTTTGTCTGCCTCTTTTTCTGTTACTATACCAAGCATAATGTTTTTCTCCAGGGACTGGTCCCTACTGATAAAATGTCTGAAGTGTGAGAGGCAAAGTGTCACCATTATGGTTTCTAAGGAGCATTCTGGTTGAACTTCTTCCAACATAGATTTGTTTGTGCTTTTGGAAGTCCATGATATTTGAATATTCTTCTCCAGCACCATCATTCAAATGCATTGATTCTTCTATGGTCTGCATAATTCATTGACAAACTTTCAAATGCATATGAGGCATTTGAAAATACCATGGCTTTGTTCGGGCACACCTAAGACCTCAAATTTACGTCTTTGATCTTGAACACTTTAAGAGGTCTTTTGCAGTAGGTTTTGTGTAATGGAATATGTTGTTTGATTTCTTGGTTGCTGCTTGAATGAGTGCTGATTGTAGATTTAAGCAAAATGAAGTCATGGATAACTTCAATCTTTTCTCCATTTATCATGATACTATTTATTTGTCCACTGGTGATGATTTTCATTTCCTTTACATTGAGGTGCTATAGTATTTTATAGTGACCTTGCATAGGGTTTCTGAGACTATAAATCTTTACCAGAGAAGAAGCCTCATCTTTTTCCTGTGGAATGGCTGGTAGTTTCTTGCATAAAGATGTTAAAGCAAGTGGAAGAAATGAAGAGGTAAAAAAGCTGAATAGAAAATTTCAAAGGTCGTCTCCAGAAGACAAAGTCAGTTATTACAGGGAAATATGCAAATACCTGGAATTAGAAAACAAAAAGGTAAGAACATGCAAAACATTTGTCAAGCAGATGGAACTGAAGGAAAAATTCAAGCTTTGACTTAAAATATTGAAGGATAGAGTTAGAACCAACTCCACAGCACACAACCACCACTACTACCATGGGCAAAATATTGAATGATGAAGAAAGCATCAAAAGAAGATCGAAGAAATACAAAGAATCACTGTACCAAAAATAAATGGTTGATGTTCAAACAGTTTAAGAGGAAGCATATGATCAACAGCCAATGACACTAAAGGAAGAGTTCCAAGGTGCATTGAAGGCATTAACAAAGAACAAGGCACCAGGAATTGATGGAATACAAATTGAAATCTTCCAGAAAATGATGTAGCACTGGGGTCACTGATTCATCTATGCCAAGAAACCTGGCCAACTGAGTGGAAGAGATCCACATTTGTACTCATTTCAAAGAAAGGTGTCCCAACAGAATGAAAAATTATCAGATAATATTAATATCACATGCAAATAAAATTTTACTAAATATAATACAAAAACAACTGCAACCATACATTGACAGAGAACTTCTAGAGATTCAAGCAGGATTCCAGATGAGGACATGGAATGAGAGATATTATTGCTGATGTCAGGTAGATCTTGGCTGAAAACAGAGAATACCAGAAAGATGTTGACTTGTGCTTTATTGATAACATAAAGGCTTTCAAATGTGTGGATCATGACAAGCTATGGAAAACATTATGGAGAATGATTATTCCAGAACACTTAATTGTGCTCATGAGGAACCTGTACATAGACCAAGAGACAGTCATTCAAACAGAACAAACGACACAGAATGGTTTAAAATTAGGAAATACGTCCACCAGCGTTGAATTCTTTCACCATGTTTCTTCCATCTGTATACTGAGCAAATAATCCAGGAGTCTAGATTCTATCAAGAAATATGTGGCATCAGAATTGGAGAAAGACTCATAAGCAATCTGCAATATGCAGATGATACAACCTTGCTTGCTGAAAGGGAAGAGAACTTAAAATACTTACTGATGGAAATCAAAGACCAAAGCCTTCGATGTAGGTTACATCTAAATGTAAAGAAAACAAAAATACTCACCACTATAGCAACAAATAAGGAGCTCTGGTAGCGTAGTGGTTACGAATCGGGCTGTGAACCGCAAGGTCAGCAGTTTGAAACTACCAGTGGTTCCGCGGGAGAAAGATGAGGCGTTCTGCTCCCGTAAAGATTTATAGCCTCAGAAACCCTGTGCAGGGTCGCTATGAGTAGGAACCGACTTCACGGCACTTAACAACAACAATAGCAACAAATAACATTATGATAAATCGAGAAAAATCTGAAATTGTCAAAGACTTCGTTTTGCTTGGACCAACCATCAACTCTCATGGAAGTTGTTTTGTTGTTGTTAGGTGCCATCGAGTCAGTACTGACTCATAGCAACCTTATGCACAGCAGAACGAAACACTGCCCGATCCTGGGCCAACTGCACAATTGTTGCCACGCTTGATCCCATCGATGCTGCCACTTTGCCAATCCATCTCGCTGGGGATCTTCCTCTTTTTCTCTGACCCTCCACCTTACCAAACATGATAGCCTTCTTCAGTGACTGGTCCATCCTGACAATATGTCTGAAGTATGAGAGACAAAGTTTGGCCATCCTGGCCTCCAAGGAGCACTCTGGATGCACTTCTTCCAACACAGATCTGTTGGTTCTTTTGGCAGCCCATGGCACTTTCAATATTCTCCTCCAACACCGTAACTCAAAAGCATTAATTCTTCTATGGTCTTCCTTATTCACTGTCCAGCTTTCACATCTAATGAGGTTATCGAAAATACCATGGCTTGGGTCAAGTGCACCTTAGTTCTCACGCTGACATCTTTGCTCTTCAATACTTTTTAAAGGTCTTGTGCAGCAGATTTGCCTAATGCAATATGTCATTTGATTTCTTGACTGCTGTTTCCATGAATGTTGATAGTTGATCCAAGAATGAAGTCCTTGAAAACTTCAATCTTTTCTCTGTTAATAAGAATGGTTATTGGTCCAGTGGTGAGGATTATTGTGTTCTTTACATTGAGATGCAGTCCATATCAAAGACTGTGCTCTTTTATCAATAAATACATTGTCTTCTTCACGTTCAGCAAGCAAGGTTGTTAATGAGATTTCCTCCAATCCTGATGTCACGTTTTCCTTCATATAACCCAGCTTCTCGGATTATTTGCTCAGGATACATGTTGAACAAATATGGTGAAAGAATACAACCCTGTCACACACCTTTCTTTTTTCTTTTTGAAGTTTTTATTGTGAATTATGTGTTAATTTACATGGGTGAACATATCTTTACATTCATCCTATCGTACTTTGTTTCATTGCAATGATCACAAGCCCCACATGCATCATCAAACACTCCAAGAGTACACCCCACACTACTACTCCCAAGCAGCCAACACACAAACCCTCTCCCTCCCTGAGTCCAGAGTCCCCAGCCACTCCTTCTGTCCACATCATTGTCTCTGCCTCCATCCCTAGTGTCACTGCCTCTATGGACATGGTCTCTCATTTCGCTTTTCTCCCTTGATGGTTCCAATGATCTCTGCTCCTGGACTGTAAAATCAGTCGCTCCCCTCCTTTTGTTACTAAACATTTACATTTACCTTTCCAATATTCGCTGTGAGACCTGATAGCAATCATTCTCTATTGACCCACAGGAGTCTTTTCCCCCTCACCTTTTATCAACCCCATCCAGACAGGTTGGAAACAATTCAGTTGAGGTTCTACCTTTCCCTGTACCCACTGGAGCTAGCTTCCCTTTTGAAAGCTTGTAAGCCAGTCACTTCTTGCCTTTGTAGTTCTCCCATTTTGGGTAACCAATGTCTAAGTTTTCCCTCCCTGTCTATCCTGTGTACCAAGGGGGTGGGAATGGTCTTCACTGTAGAGATTTGTCCACTCCTTTGTCAAGTGGATTAACTTGACCTATGCTGCTTCCACAAGCATAGGTCAAGTTCATCCATTTATAATGTGTTACTCCTTTATTTTTTCCCCACTTCTTTCTTCCTCTAGTTGTGTTCTGGTCATCCAGCCATTGATGACAGGTCAAATGGGTACTATCTGCAAGTGTGGGTGTTCTTATGTATCCCCCCTCACTTTATATCAGCTGGATGCTTCACACTCTGTTCTTGTCCTCTGGGGCCATGTCCCTGCACCTTGGCTCAGGAGTTCTTGTCCTACTGCTGGTTAACTAGGTCTCAATCCAGAAGTCCTCAGGCACAGCCCAGAGGGCACAATCACAGTGAAGAGGACAGAAACGTGAAAAATGAAAAATAAGTCACACCTCTCCCTCCAGATGAGCAGCCAACTTCTAGTTCTGGGTCACTGTCTTTGCTTGGCTGTGGCCTTGCCCTCTGGCCTGAGGACTTCTGGCTGCCAGCCGCCAGGCCTGGATCGATTCAGAAATCATCATATTTTGTTTCCAAAGGCAGATTTCTTTTCAGTGAGCATTGGAAACTAGTGTCCAGAACCTTAAATAAGATCCAAAGCTCTGCAGTTTCTCTGTGGACCACTCTTTCTCTGCTTTTTTTGGGTTTTGGCAGAGGAGTTTTCACTGCCTGTCTCTGATTTTCCTGCCCCCAAACCAGAAGTCTCGCACACATTTATTAATTTTAAACCATTCAGTGTTCCCATGTTCTGTT
>NW_006408665.1:2859491-2860068 GCF_000296735.1 Chrysochloris asiatica | reverse complement strand
GCAGATGTAGTCAATTTGATTTCTGTGTATTCCATCTGGTGAGGTCCATGTGTATAGTCATCTCTTATGCTGTCTAAAGAAGGTATTTGTAATGAATAAATCATTGAGTTTGCAGAATTCTATTATGTGATCTCCAGCATCATTTCTATCACCAAGGCCATATTTTCCAGCTACCTTTGTCTTCCAATCACCGGTAATGATCAATACATCTTGATTGCATGTTTGATGAATTTCAGTTTGAAGAAGTTGGTAGAATTCTTCTATTTCATCCTTCCTGGCCTTAGTGGTTGCTGTGTAAATTTGAATAATAGTGGTATTAACTGGTCTTTCCTTAAGGCTCATGGACATTTTCATATCACAGACAGTGTTGTACTTCATGACTGGTCTGGATATGTTCTTTTTGACAATGAATGCAACACTATTCCTCTTCAATTTTCATTCCCGGCATAGTAAACCATGTGGTTGCCAGATTCAAAATACCAATACCAGTCCATTTCAGCTCACTAAGGCCAAAGATATCTATGTTTATGTGTTCCATCTTTTTTTTTTTTGATAATTTCTAATTTTCCTAGATTCA
>NW_006408665.1:2843973-2858436 GCF_000296735.1 Chrysochloris asiatica | reverse complement strand
AAGAAGAATGAAGTCCTTGACAACTTCAATCTCTTCTCCATTGATAAGAATGCTGTTTATTGGTCCAGTGGTGAGGATTTTTGTTTTCTTAATATTGAAATGTAATCCATATCGAAGGCTGTGCTCTGTGATCTGTGCTTCTGTGGTGGAAGTAGCAGTCATTAAATCAAACTACATATTGCATTAGGCAAATCTCCTGCATAAGACCTCTTTGAAGTGTTGAAGAGTAAAGATGTCAGGTTAAGGAATAAGATGTGCTTGCCAAACCATGGCATTTTTAATTACCTCATATGAATGTGAAAGTTGGAAAGAAGGACAATCACAGAAGAACTGATGCATTTGAGTTGCGGTGTTGAAGGAGAATATTAAAAGTACCATGGACTGTTAAAAGAACAAACCAAACTTCGTTGGAAGAAGTACAATCAGAATACACCTTGGAAGCCAGGATGGTAAGACATTATCTCTCATACTTCTGACATATTATCAGGAGGGATCAGTCTCTGGAGAAGGATATCATATTTGGTAACATAGAGGGTCGGAGAAAAAGAGGAATACTCCTAACCTGATTGACTGGCACAGTGGCAGCAGCAATGCACTCAAACACAGCAATAATTGTGAGATTGGTGCAGGACTAGGCAATGTTTCATTCTGTTGTGTATACAGTGCTATGAGTCGGTACTGACTGGGTGGTATCTAATAACAGCAACAACATAAATCAAGGAGCTCATATTGCATCAGGAAAAGTTTGTGAGATAGACACCCTGGCTTCAAAAATGTGTATTCCTAGTTGGAGGATATTTTGAGAAACAATAGCTTCATATTTTGATATTTTAACTTAATAAAGGTTTTATGATTTTGTTACTACTTTCTTACTGACGTACATAAACCAAACCAAAACACCAAGCCCACTGCCATTGAGTCAATTACAATGGATAGTGATCCTATGTATGGTTTCCAAGGCTCTTTACAGGAGCAGAAAGCCTCCTCCTTCTCCTGAGGACCAACCGATGGATTCGAATCTTGTGGTTAGCAGTCAAATGCATAACCCAACACACTACCAGAGCTCCTTACACACACACACACACACACACACACACACACACACACACACACGTATATACACACAAAGACAGATTTCCTTTGAGGTTCAATAAAACTGAAAGATTAAGAATAAGGCTATTAAAATATATGGTTACTTCATTTGTTTAATAAGCTTATTTTTATTCTTTCAGCTTTTATTTAGTGGCATTTTGACTTTTTAATGTAATAATATGTAACACAGACTTTTGCCTTTAAAGAATGTCTTTAAGAAGCCATGGTGGCACAATTGTTAAATACTGGTTTTCTAACTGAGGCGTTAGCAGTTTGAATCCACCAACTGCTCTGTGGGAAAAAATGTGTCAATCTGCGTCTATAAATATAGACTTACTAAGAGACATGGCACTCTTTTCATAGCCAACATGCATATCCTTGCAATCAGTATGGCTACATGATGCCTTATTTTAGGTTTAAGAGAACTCACTCAGATTCATCTTATGTTTTTCTTGAAGAATATACTCAGCCTCTCTTTTTTTTCTTGTATCTTTGTCTCTCTTACTCCACTTTTTAAAAAATGGTTTTATTGTGAATTGAGTGAAAGTTTACAGAGCAGATCATCAGTTATACATTCAATAAATCATACACTTTGTTTCATTACAATGATTATAATCCCCACCATGTATCATCAGTTAACACTATTTATCTCTATTCACTTTAGCTCTTTAAAAACAAACAAACAAACAATCAAACAAACAAAAAAACACTGACGTATATATAATAATTTACACCACCAAAGGGCACATTCTGCAAGTCTGCATCCTGGCTGCCAGCTCTCAGTCCCTCTCTTCCCATGAATCTGGAGTCCTCAGCTGCTCCCTCTCTCCATGTTCCCATCACTACCTCCATCTCTGGTGTCGCTGCTTCTCTGGATAGCGTCCCGCATTCCACTTATGCTCTTCTCCATTGATGGTCCTAGGGTCCTCTGTTTTTGGACTGTAAGATTAACTACTACCCTGTTTTTGTTATAAAACTTCCACTTTTTAAATAATGCATTGTTTCTGAAGCTTAGTCTGTCAAAATTTTCTTTCAACATCTTAGGCAAGTAAGAAAAATTCTACCTTTCATTCTGATGTTTTTGAATTATCTTTGTTGGAGTGCCTCAATTCTCACTTGCTTTCTGCCAGAAATAAAATCTATCCACAATACAAATAAAATATTTAGGACTTATTTTTTACTTAATAAATTTGGAACCATAAAAGCATAAAGGATGGTAATTGCTATTTATTAACAATCCAGTTAATTTCTGAGCAGAAATATTAAAGTAAATCTTTTTAAAAATAGAGTGATATAAAGAAAACAACCAGTTGACCCAGTTTTTGTAACATAATCATCCATTTTTAATGATCTTCATCCTGGAAAAAATATCAAATCCTTCTATTACAAGGTTAAGGAACCCTATATGTGTGTAAACAATGACACAATTAAATAGCTTTGTGAATATTTTTTTTTTCTTTTTCCTGAATAGCAATTCATAAATAAATCCTCTTGCTAAGGATTTACGTGTTGGCTTGGTGTAAAGTCACCTTCCAATTAAGGACTTTGTAGGAAAGCTAATAGAGAGAATTACTTTATGATCATAGAATTAGGATAATCTAAAGTTACTGATTGCATCCTGGTGTGGTGCTGTGAGTTAATGCACTGCACTGCAAGGTTTGTTTGAACCGTAAGGTGGGCGGTTCAAGAACATCAGCCACTCATTGGAAAGTCTATACAAAGTCGCTCTGAATCAAAACTGACTCAACGACACTTAACAACAACAATGGCAACAATAGTCCTGATTATGTAATCCTCACCACTGGACAAATAATGACATCAAGATTGATGGAGAAAAGATAGAAGTGGTTAAAGGCTTAGTTTTGCTTGAATCAACCATCAACACTCATGAAAGTAGCAGTCAAGAACTCAAATGAGGTATTGAATTAGGCAAATGT
Source organism: Chrysochloris asiatica (assembly GCF_000296735.1). Classification (NCBI taxonomy): domain Eukaryota; kingdom Metazoa; phylum Chordata; class Mammalia; order Afrosoricida; family Chrysochloridae; genus Chrysochloris; species Chrysochloris asiatica. The sequence continues at coordinate 2,855,407 of NW_006408665.1, read as the reverse complement.
GCTGCACATGACCTCTTTATAGTGTTGAAGAGCAAAGTTTGGGGACTAAGGTGCACCTGATTCATGCCAGGGTATTTTTAATAACCTCATATACATGTGAAAGTTGGACAGTGAATAAGGAATACTGTAGAAGAATTGATGCATTTGAGTTATGGTGTTGGAGGAGAATACTGAAAGTACCATGGGCTACCAAAAGACCAAACAAATGTGTTGGAAGAAGTGCAGCGAGAGTGCTCCTTGGAGTCTAGGATGGCCTGACTTCGTCTCTCATACTTTGGAAATGTTATCAGGAGGGACCAGTCTCTGGAGAAGGATATCATGATTGGTAAAGTAGAACAAGAGTAAGATTGATTGGTCAGTGAAAAAGAGTACAAACCTCAACAAGATGGATTGGCATAGCGGATGCAGCAATGGGCTCAAACATAGCAATGATTGTAAGGTTGGCACAGGACTGGGCAGTGTTTCATTCTGTTAAGCATTGGGTCACTATTAATCAGCACCAACTTGATGGCACCTAATAACAACAACAATAATATTATTAAAGGAAATAATTCAAGGTACATTAATATCAAATGCAAGTAAAATTTTGCTAAAGATAATTGACAGGGAACTGCCAGAGGTTCAAGTCAAATTTAGATGAGGAGTTGGAATGAGGGATATCATTGCCGATGTCAGATGGATCTTGGCTGAAAGCAGGGAATACCAGAAAGATGTTTATGTGCGCTTTGTTGACAATGCAAAGGCTCTCATCTGTGTGGATCATGACAAGCTATGGGCAACATTTTGGAGAATGTGTATTCAGGAACACTTTGTGCTCATGAGTAATCTGTACATAGACCAAGAGGCAGTCATTCAAGCAGAACAAGGAGACACTGAATGGTTTAAAATCAGGAAAGTGTGTACCAGGGTTGTATTCTTTCACCATACCCATTCAATCTTTATGCTGTGCACGTAATCTGAGAAGCTGGATTCTATGAAGAAGAACGTGGAATCTGGTTTGGAGCAGACTCATTAACAATGTGCAAAATGCAGATGACAAAAACCTTGGTTGTTAAAAACAAAAAGAACTTAAAATATTTTCTGATAAAGATCAAAGACTGCAGCCTTCAGTATGGGTTGCACCTCAATGTGAAGAAAGCAAAAACCCTCACCATTGAACCAGTGAATAACATTATGATAAGTAGAGAAAAGGTTGAAGTTTTCAAAGACTTAATTTTGTTTGGATCCACCATCAACACCCTTTGAAGCAGCAGCCAAGAAATCAAACAACGTATTGTATTAGGCAAATCTACTGCACAAGACCCCTTTGACGTATTTAAGAGATGACAATTTGAGAACTGAAGTGTGCCTGGCCAAAGCCTTGTGGCTACCAGTCTAGTGCTTATCCTATTGTGGCACACCAGGGTTCACTTTTTTCCTATAGACTATATTAATACAAATAAATGTACACTCTCGCAAGGAATGTATGAGAATACCCATTTCCCTATATCCAACTCTGAATATTATCATTCTTTCTGGCTTTCATCTGTAGCTATGTAACAATGAAAGTAGTATTATACTTCTTTAATATTTTTTTTCTATTTACTACTGAATTGCTATTTTCATATATTTATTACTTATATTTTTTTATCATGTTCTTTTTCTTACCAGTACAATCTCTTCATGCATTGGAAATACAGTCTTAATCCTTCATATAATGTGGTTTTTGTATTTAATTGTCATCTAGTCTGTTCTGACTCATAGTGACCCTTAATAGGGTTTCCACTGAGAGGTGGATTTGAACTGCCAAGCTTGTCTCCAGCTGTCCTGTGCTTACCCTACAGTGTCACACTGGACTCCACATATATAGTACATTTGTAAATTTTGGAAGTCAGCATTCTATTTCCCTGGAAACAGTCTCTAAATTTGTGACAAAACTGTTCTTCCCTTCCATTGTGACAGGACAGAAAAAGCATCTTGTCATTCCCTGCCAAAGGACATGCCCTTTAAACCAGCCTTCATTCTATCTTCTGAATGTGAACCCTGCACAGCATAACAAAAACTTGAAAATGCTAACGTGTCTTGAAGAAATTCATCATCAATCTTACTACCTAGACTTTTGGAACTTTCTGATTCTTGTTCTTTCTGAACTCACCGGAGACCCATTTTTGCAGACTTTTTCAAAGTCTTCCAGTATTCTCCCAATAAATCCCCCTTTTTGTAGCTATTTTCTATTACTTGCCCCCAAAGACTGGCCAACTTTTAAAATTATCTCCCAAAGAAGGATTATGGACAATGAGCCATCAAGGAAATGGAGGATTTTTGAAATTGGTTGTTGAACAAGAAGGATCAAAAAGCATGGAGATTCTTATTCATATTCCAGATTGAGAAGCCAGCAACATGTGATGTACAGAGGCTCACAAACTAATAAAATTAGCAAGCATGGTCTCCCCAAAAACAATCTGAACAAGGAGAACCAGGTATGAGGGCACCAGTTAGCAAATTGTTTCTATAGAACAGTTTAGAGGTGTCTGTGAGTGATTCCCGAGAGCAGTTTTTTGTCATTGTTGTTCATGTAGAATTTATAACTGTGCCTGACATATACTAAATGAATGCATATTGTGGCCCTTCTGATGATGTTGAATAACATAAAGAGAGAGATAGTGATAAATGAAAATCCTTAAATTCTTTCTTCAGGGCAAAGTACAGATCTAAGAAATTTTCTTTGTCCCTGATAAAAGAATCACTTGCTTCTTATAGGTGCTCTAAAAGTAAACCTCAGCACCTATGTCTAAATATTGGTTTATTTTTAGTCTATCCAAGGATTTGTATATTATTCTGTGAAAATCCCGGCAATAGGAAGGGGATAGTTAGCAGGATATTTAGAATTGGTAAGATTTCTAAACCCTCCAGTTTCTCGGGCATTCTTCCCACTGCTTGTTCCTTACCCAATGTTGGCAGTTGGAACCCACCCAGAGACAATTCTGAAGAACGACTTGACAATCTGCTTCTGAGAAGTAACAGTCATGAAAATCCTATGGAGGAGTGGGCTCAGTAGGTGGATGGGGTGGCAGCAGCCAGCTGAGAACTTCCTTTCAGACTGTTGGCAGTCAGCGCGACTCAGGTTTGGGATGGACCCAGTGTAGCCTCAGGGTTGCCCATGGAGTTAGGAGGGCCTGGTCGGTGAAGCCCTATGCCCATGGATACCATGGAGAATGAGCCCATTGTGAGCTGTGCTGGAAATCAGAATTTATTCACCTCTATTTATCCAATGTTTTCTCAGCAGCTTCCAAGAGAACCAATGGAATGAAGAAGATCCTATGGCTGAGCTCCCAAGATGATCCAACTGGAATCTAATTTTGTTCAGTTTGAGGAGGAACTGTTGTCCAAAGAAGGAAACAAACCTCTGCTCACTTTCTAATTCCTTCATGCTGTGATACTGAAGTGTCTAAGCTACAGTAAAAGATGATCTCACCAAATGGCAGAATGTTCTGAAAGCTCATAACTCTATTGACTGGTTAATAATGGTAGTTGAAAAGGATACCAATAATAATCTAATAATAAAAACCAACACCCTTCCCTGAACATCTGTTGTGGACAAAATAAGAAATGATTTTTATAATAAACAGAGTGACAGGTGTGTCTTGTGGTCCAACTCCTTGAAGGAGTCTTCTCAGACTCAGGGATCCTGGAATGCCTTCAGGACCAAACTCAGGATGTTGCTTTTCATCTCTCTTAAGAAAATGAAGATGACATGAAAATCTTGAAAAAGAAGAGGACTGAGCCAGGCAGGAGCTTTTGTGAATATTTCACAGTTCAGGAGAAGTTTGCCTTTGTATTTGAGATGGTGGAGCAGTTTGACAAGTATGTCAAATTGTAGTATGATGAGTTGGACACTTTTTTTTCAGTATGCAATCAACTTTGGTCATGATGGTGCAAACTGGCTGACATTTTTCTGTCAGCCAGTGAAGAGCTGGAATGGATTGCTCCTTCGGAAGCCCAATAATATTGAGAAACAGGAGTTGATCCAGAGCAAGAAGCTACCCTGTGAGACCTGTGCAGTTACCTGTTCGCCATGCAGTGTGTCCTGTGCCTCTTCCTGCAGCACTGTAGGAGGTGGTCCAGTGTGCCCTGAAATGACTGCACAGATGTGTATAGGAACTGAAGCTGCTAGAAGTGTCTGGTCTCCCTGGGGCTCTGGCTTGCTGGGTGTTTCTGAACTGTCTGGAGGCACTGCAGAGGATAGAAGGCTGCTGTGACCGTGCACAGATAGACTTGAACATTACTCACTCTGTGGACTTGTGGAGCTACTCCACAGAAAATCTAAAGTCCTTGAGCTATCTGTGTGGACCTGTGTCAGGAAAAGGACCTAACTCAGAAGACTTCAACAGGACGTGTTGATCTTTTGGCAAGTTTGGGAGCTGAGCAACTTGAAATAACCAACACAGCTCAGAGTGTTTAAAAAAACTCAAGGAAGAATTATCATTGTTGGAAGCTTTTGAAAAACACTACATAGATCTGTCCCATGCCGCCATTGAAGCATGTCTGCCAAGAGATTCCAAACTTTGCCAGACAGCAGACAGACAGCCTAGGCCATAAATTGTACTGCCTATGCATTCTTTCACACCACAGAAGAATCTCCATTTTGACTTATCTAATGCTGTAGTCCACCACTCATCTCTCAGTTTGTCATACTGTGGTGGCTTGTGTGTTGCTGTGATTCTGGAAAATATGTCACCGGTAATTTAAATACCAGCAAAGTCCCCCATGGTGGACAGGTTTCATGTGAGGTTTCAGATGAAGAAAGACTAGGAAAAAGGAGAGACAGACTACTTCTGAATATTTAGTAAGTGAAAACCTTATGAATATCAGTGGAACATTGCCAGATAAAGTGCCAGAATATGAGCCCCTCAGGTTAGATGGCTCTCAAAATGCAACTGGGGAAGAGCTGCCTCCTCAAAGTAGAGTTGACTTTGATGATGTGAATGGAGTAGAGCCCTTGGGACCTTCATTTGTTGATGGAGCACAACTCAAAATGACAAGAAACAACTGTAAACATCCATGAATAATTGACTGGAAAAGAGTTGTATTTGTGCCCATTCCAAAGAGAGGTGACCCAATGGAATGAGGAAATCATTGGAAAATATCACTGATATCCCATGCGAATAAAGTTTTACTAACGGTCATACAGAAATGGCTGCAACCATAAATTAACAGAGAACTTCTAGAGGTTCAAGCAGATTCAGAAGAGAATGTGGAATGAGGGTTAACATTGTTGACATAAGATGGATCTTGGTTGAAAGCAAAGAATACCAGAAATATGTTGGCCTGTGCTTTATTGACTACACAAAGGTTTTTGATCATCTGGATCATGACAAGCTATGGACAACATTGCAGAGAATGAGTATTCCAGAACACTTAATTGTGCTCATGAGGAACCTGTACATAGACCAAGATGCAATCATTCAAACAGAATAATGATTTTAAAATATTCAACCTGTATACTGACAGATAATCTGAGAAACTGGATTATATGAAGAAAAACATGCCATCAGGATTGAAGAAAGACTTGTTAACAACCTGCAATATGTATACAATACAATCTTGATTGCTAAAAGTGAAGAGAACATAAAATACTTACTGATGCTGATCAAAGACCACAGCTTTGATATGGATTGCATCTCAATATAAAGAAAACAAAAATCCTCACCACTGGACCAATAAACAACATCCTTATCAATGAAGAAAAGTTGTCAAAGACTTCATTTTGATCTGTTCAACCATCAACACTCAAGGAAGATTCAATCAAGAAATCACATGACTTATTGCATTTATGTAAATCTGCTGCACAAGACCTTTTTAAAGTGTTGAAGAGCAAAGATGTCAATTTGAGGACTAAGGTGCGTCTGACCCAAGCCATGGTATTTCAATAACCTCATGCAAAAGTTGGACAGTTAATAAGGAAGATTGTAGAAGAATTTATGCATTTGAGTTATGGTGTTGGAGGAGAATATTGAAAGTACCATGGACTGCCAAAAGAACAAATAGATCTGTGTTGGAAGAATTACAGTCAGAATGCTCCTTGGAAGCCATGATGGCCAGACTTTGTCTCTCATATTGAAGGCATATTGTCAGGAGGGATGAGTCACTGGAGGAGGACATCATGTTTGGTAGCTGGAGGATCGAAGAAAATGAGGAAGACCCCTAGAGAGATGAATTGGCACAGTGGCAGCATCAATGGCCTCAAACATAGCAAGGATTGTGAGGTTGGCCCAGGGCTGGGCAGTGTTTCAATCTGCTGTGCATAGGGTTGCTATGAGTCAGTACCAACCTAATGGCACCTGACAACAACAAGAGTACCGTGGTTCATGTGGATGGCTTCCTGTCTATTGAGGTAACACTGTGAGCCAGATGCCTGCCCCTGCTCATGTAGAACAGATTGCTGTCATAGTTTACGTCAACATCAAAAAGAACAACTATTGAAAGACTGTGGAGTGGCTCACCAAGCACAAAATATCCAATGGCATCATTAACTTTCCCCATGAACCTGTGCCCTTTCCTATGTCCCAGAACTGTTTGACAACACTGGACCTGTATGAGATATTTTTAGAGGAGTCCTTCGATAACTCCTTGAACACAACATGGATTATCTGCAAGAAAGTGCACATGCCCCTCAGAAGGCAGGAGAGCATCTCTTCTCTAGAAGTGCCTTCTGGGGTGGTTCTGGAAGATAGGTTGCACGTGCTCAAGTACAGTGGCATGATATTGGGGCCTGGGGCCAATAAGGTCCTATTCAGGACTTAGACCAAAGAACTTGGAACCTACATGCTTAGTAGGTCCCCTATGGTTTGTCCTCCCTCATGTGTACCCCATCATGCAATATGACTTGTATTCATGGGAGCCCCAGCTCCACATAGAGTACCTCACTGACAACCATATGGCTGGTATTCTCCATAAGATCAAGTTCATAGTCACGACTGGCCACTATACAATAAAAAGTGTGGATAGTCTCCAGCTCAGCAATGTAGAAGCCATGCTCATCCTGTGTCATTCAGAAAACAGAGCTGACGTCTACTCTTACACAAGAAGGAAGTCTTCAGACACAATACTCAGGATTCAGTCCTTGAGGAAGGTCACAAGCATTAGCTTAACAGCTGCACTTGTGAACCACCTGATTGACTTTGAATTAGAAGTCCTCTCTCTGCCTTCTGTTCCAGCTGCTGTAGGATTGGATGCCAGAGTTGTCTGAGGTAGAGATTTATCAACAGACTTCTTAGAATAGGCTCTGGATCTGAAGGTTTTCATGTTCCCATACGGTTGTTTACTAAAGATACTGAGTTCAGAAAAAACTCTTAATATTTAGGTAAATAGAATGACTTATTCCATAGCTATTAGTAGACACCTTTCCAGAATTATTCCAGTGTTTACTAAATAGACTCATAAAGTAGTCAAAATACGTATGGGGGTTAAGTATATTAACCAAACACCATGAAATTCACTGATGACCACCTGATTATCACATGGCTAAACCTTCAGTTCGTCAGTACATTCACAAATTTTGAGCTCTCAATACTACTGCAGCTTTATAGGATTAACTAGCTACCTAGTGTACAGTTGTTTTTGACCCATTAAAAAAATGGGTGGCTTAATTATTTGTCCTTACTGTAATATGATACTGATTTTGAATTTGACTTTTTATTTCTTCCAAAATACTTTTTCCAAGAACAGCATCTATAAAATTGCTATATGTCTAATATGCTATCATACTAGCCCATGTAGTATGGGATACTTATAGTCTATTAAATTAAGTAAGCATGTAATAGAGAAACAAAAGAGCTGGTAACCTTCAGCTGATTTTTTTTTTTTTTTTTCAATCAGGTAATCCATCATTCAAAGACAGAGGTATTAAATAACCACAGGATGGTTTATTAAATACCCATTGATGCTCAAACTTTGGAGATAACATTTTTCAACATTTGAGTGATGTCCTCAAGAATACAGAATATGCTCTGAGTTTGTGCCAAGATAGGATGTGATTTCTTCCATTTGCTGTGATTCAAGAAGGGGAAATGTCACTGCTTACACCTAATTACTCAGCTGTCCTTATTCTCCTTTTCTATGACTCAGCTTAACCTGAGGATTTAATATCCATGTGAAAACTCTTTCTGCAAGGGCACACATAAATAAATTGCAAGCTACAACAGTGACCTGTACAGTTGGAAATCCTCATGACACTAGATAAATACACAAAATTGGGTTATGAGGTTAACTTCAGTGACATATCAGGACTTCAATGATGGCATTTCACCTACAATTCTTTATTGATTAAAAATAAAAATAAGCAATTAACTGTTCAGCCTCTTGCTTCCCAACTAGCTGACAAAATATGTCATTTGCAAACCTCATCTTCCCAAACCACTGAATTTAGTGAGGTGATTCAGATTTAATTCCAATGCACTATGCTTTTCTTTTGCTATACATATCCACTATTTTAAGACCCTTTAGGTTTCCAGTAATATTACTAGCTTGAATTTAGAGTTGACTATAAAATTTAAAGAATCAGTGCACATTTATGTTTTTAGTACCTTTTTATATTTGTACCTTGAGATTTTTGCTCTGCTTTCATTTTTATTTAGTTAAAGTGGTCCTTTAAGTAATCTTTATAGTTATGGTATATGATATATAAAACTTTGAGTTCTTGCAAATCTTAAAATTATCTTTTGTCTTCACATGGGAATAACAGCACTTAGTTACTTCTATAATTTTTTATTCTCATTTGTCTATGGAAACACTTCTACTTTTCTAATTTCCTGTGACAAAAAAGTGTGTACAATCTAATTCTATATCTTTTGCAATCATTAGGATAAGCACTGAACTGGTAACTGCAAGGTTGACAGTTCAAATTCACCAGCAAAATCCACCAGCCATTCTCAGAAACCATATGTAGGTTAGTTATGAGTCACAACTGACTTGACAACACACAACAACAAAAACAAGCATATTTTTAATTTTGTTTGATGATTTTAAGTTTCTTTTTCTATCTTTATAGTTCAGAGTTCGCTCTCTCATGCTCATTTTAAATTAAATCGGTTTCATTAACCCTGCAGTGGCAGTGTGCTGTGGAGTTGGTTCTGACTCATACTGACCCTCTTTAGGATTTCTGAGGCTGAAAATCTTTACAGGAGCAGAAAACCTCATCTTCCTCCCATGGAATGGCTGGTAGTTTTGAACTGCTGACCTTGAGGTTAGCAACCTGACTCATAAAAACTATGCTACCAGAACTCCTTAACCTTGTAGAGTTTTTCATCTTTGAAAGAATAACCAGAAAATGTGAAGATTCCCTTAGGAAAGAGCAGAGTTTATGGAAGTTTTCTTTTATTATCTCTTTGATTATTATTTCTCCATGTATTCATTGTTCTCCTTCTGGATCAGCAATTGTTTCAATCTTGGGTTTCATAGATTGTTTCTCTCACCCATGATTATCAACTTTACTTCTGATTGCATTTCATCTTCCAAAACATGATGTTGTTGTTGTTATGTGCTGTCGAGTCGATCCCAACTCATAGTGCCCTGTGCAGGGTTTCCGAAGAGCAGCTCATATCAGTCTCTAAAATTACTGTATTAAATTTTTTTTTTTTTTGTAAAAACTGGTTTATTGAGAACTGAGTGGAGGGTTTCAGAATTGGTCATCAGTTTTGCATTCAATAAATCATACACTCCATTTCATCTCAATTATTGCAGTCCCCTCAATGTAGCATCCCACTTCTTCTTTGTGCTTGTTTTCATTCCTCCTTCTTTCCTAACCCTTCTGAACTTTGTCCCTGAGGAAATGCTGCCCTTTTGATCTCAAATGATTATCATTCTATTGTGTACATATCTGACTAATGTTTTCCCCTATATATATGTATGTATATGAAAACTGAACCACAGGGGAGAGTTCAGTTCTGAACTTGAAGGATGATGAAGGAACACAGTCCACTGTACTAATTATTTTCAAGCACCTCCAATTTTCATCGTTTTTCTTTTTCCCAGAGAGGGAGAGACTAATAGTTGTGCCTAGGCCATATAGTAAATGTTAGCAGGTGTTCCTTTACAGTCATAGCTATGTTTGAACACCTTTACTTGAATTTAAAGCAATAAGAATGTATTTATTTCTACTGCTTGGCTTCTCTGGGTTTCAGCTTTAAACCTTCTTATAGGTTTGTCTACTTCAAGGAGGCAACTCTTCCCCAGTCACATTTTGAGTGGCTTCCAACCTGAGGGGCTCATTTTCCAGGACTATGTCTGACAGTGTTTCTCTGCAATTCATAAGGTTTTCAGTGACTAAATATTCAGAAGTAGTTCATCACTCCTTCTTCCAGAGTAGAGATGCTTAAGCAAATGAAAGAAATGAGGTGGTACAACAGCTGAACAGAAAATTTCAAATATCAGCACGAAAAGATAAAGCCAAATATCACAACAAAATGTGCAAAGATCTGGAGTCAGAAAATTAAAAAAGGAAGAACATACTCAGCATTTCACACTCTGGGGGAACTGAAGAAAAAATTCAAGACTCAACTTTTGTTATTGAAAGATACTCTGGGCAAACTATTGAATGATGCAGAAAGCATCAAGAGAAGATGAAAGGATTACACAGACTCACTGTACCAAAACATAGCTGTACCAACCATTTCAAGAGGTAACATATGATCAATAGCCAGTGTTACGTAGGGAGGAAGTCCAAGGTGCATTGAAGGAATTGACAAAGAACAAGACACCAGGAATTGATGGAATAAAAATTGATGGAATAAAAAGTGACACAGGAGGCACTCACTCATTTTTGCCAAGAAATTTGGAAGGCAACTATTTGGCCAATTGATTGGAAGAGATCCATATTTGTGCCCATTCCAAAAAGAGGTGACCCAATGGAATGCGGAAATCATCAGACAATCTGTTTGATATCCCACACAAATAAAGTTTTACTAAAAGTAATACAGAAATGGCTACAAACATACATTGACAGAGAACTTCTAGAGGTTCAAGCTGGATTCAGAAGAGGCCGTGGAATGAGGTTTATCATTGCTGATGTCTGATGGATCTTAGCTGAAAGCAGAGACTATCAGAAAGATGTTTACCTGTGCTTTAGTGACTACACAAAGGCTTTTGATTGTGTGGATCATGACAAGCTATGGACAACATTGCAAAGTATGAGTATCTCTGAATATTTCATTGTACTCATGAGGAATCTATATATGGACCAAGAGGCAGTTATTCGAACAGAACATGGGAACACTGAATGGTTTAAAATTAAGAAAGGTGTGCAACAGGGTTGTATTCTTTCACCATACTTATTCACCATTAAGAAGGATCTGCCACATGATCGTAGAAGAATTGATGCCTTTGAGTTGTGGTGTTGGAAGAGAATACTGAAAGTGCCGTGGACTGCCAAAAGAACCAATAGATCTGTTTTGGAAGA
>NW_006408665.1:2838912-2843795 GCF_000296735.1 Chrysochloris asiatica | reverse complement strand
GTCAAGTGTGGCAGCGGTAGTTAGGTTGGCCCAGGATCGGACATTGTTTCATTCTGCTGTGCATGGGGTCACTATGAGTCGGTTCTGACTCGATGGCACCTGACAACAACAACAACAACAGCCACATGGCAAGCTGGGTAAGTCTTACAGAATTTCCCTCCTCTCCCCTCCAAGTTGTTGTTGTGAAATGCCTCTGAGTCCAGTCAGTTCTGACTCATAGTGACCCTCTATAGTGTTTCTGAGGAATGACTGGCGAGTTTAAGCCGCTGACCTTACAGTTAGCTGTCCAGTGCTTAGAAACCCAGGAAGAGTTGAAATCTTTTGATACTGTTGAAAACACTTTGTTTCTTCTAAATTTATAAACAAAAGAAAATTATTGAGACTTTTAAACAACTGAGCATAAATTCCAGTAAGTGTCACTTAAGGGGCTTGCCACTTGATACTCCTGGGGGTCATATATGAAAATATCATTGACATGCTAGCCTTTAGTATATGTCTTATATAATGAGAAGAACAGCTATGGCTATTTTCTCCCTTTTGTTGCTCTAGAATTTCCCGTAAGACAACATGTTTCTGGAAGTGGTTAAGTGTGAATCAACCTTCAGAAAAAGACCACTGGCTATAGAAGGTCCTGGAGGTTAAGCTTCCTCTGCAATCTGCTTTTCTCACAGCCTTAAGACTACAAGCTGTCCTGTGGGTATGAGAGAGTGGTGAGCCTTGCAGGCCGAACATGTATAATGGAGAATTGTGAGAAGTCTAAAACAGCCTGAGCATTTCCCTAGTATCCTGGCCTTTGCAAATTATTTTGTGGTGTTATTCTGCCACTCTCCAGCCCCATTCTATCACTGTCAGTCCTCCCAACCTTCTGCAGCTCACTAAAGGTAGGTAGGCAAAGGGCAGCAGTAGGATCTCCAACCAGTCCCATATGCCTGGTGATTCCCTACTGTCTTCCAGCACAGCCTTTCCTCATCACACTTCTGATATATTGTTCTCTTTTTCCAAGTTCCACCTGGAGCATGATGTACAGTCCCCAACCTGGACATTGGTTTATTCCTCTCCCCATAGAAGAGGAAGGCCATGATAACCCAGGCCAATCTGCTCTCTCCACCAGTATGCACTCTCTGCCACCTGTCAGTCTCTCCTGCAGGAGTGGAATCCAGGATCTAGTCAAGGAAGGGGAGTGACTGATTTGCCACTCTTTCCTGGATTCATCCCAGGCACCTCACCTTAGACGTTTGCATCCCCCTTTTGCCTACTCTTGGCCATCCTTGGGCTACAGGGGGCATGTCCCAGTCTTTCAAAAAGTCTGAAATATTGGACCCCTCAGAATCACATGCTGTGGTTCACATGAAGGACGCTGTACTTAGGGCTTGTGTTTCAGTTACGAGATGGCTCTTTTTGGTCTCATGATCCTCCAGTGATTTTAACTATCAGACCCCTTGTATTTGGGTCCACCTCTGCAAAGAGTTTTAGTGGTAACCCACATTTGTATATGGGCCCACATACATCAGGCATTGCTTTGTACACAGTAGTCAGTGCACTGTAGCCACAGCGTATGCAGATGAGGTCAGCATCGATAGGAGTCTGGGAGAGGTGAGCAGGACCTGGTTGGACCACCTAAGCCAGCTACTATCTCAAGGTCATGGGCTTGACTGGTGTACAGGCTGGAACAGTGCATCCTTCCTACCCTTCTCTCAGTCACAGGCTCTACAGCATTGTGTGTCTGGATATGTGTGGACATCCAGGGATCTGTAGAAAATGCAGAGTTTTTATTTTCAGTACTATAGTTTTGTTTTATTCTGAGTACCTCTGTTGTTGTTGTCAGGTGCCATTGAGTCGTAACCGACTCATAGTGACCACATGCACAGCAGAACGAAAAATGTCCGATACTGGGCCAACCTCACTACCGCTGCCACACTTGATGCCATCAATGATGCCACCTGGCCAATCCATCTCATTAGGGGTCTTCCTCTTTTTCTCTGACCCTCCACCTTATCCAGCATGACATCCTTCTCCAGCGACTGTTCCCTCTGGACAATATGTCCAATGTATGAGAGACAAAGCTTAGCCATCTTGGCCTCCAAAGAGCACTCTGGTTGTACTTCTTCCAAAACGTATCTATTGGTTCTTTTGGCAGTCCATGGCACTTTCAGTATTCTCCTCCAACACCACAACTCAAAGGCATCAATTCTTCTATGATCTTCTTTATTCACTGTCCAGCTTTCGCATCCATATGATGTTATTGAAAATGCCATGGCTTGGGTCAGGCGCACCTTAGTCCTCAAGTTGACATCTCTGCTCTTCAATACTTCAAAAAGTTCCTGTGCAGCAGATTTGCCCAATGCAATACATCGTCTGATCTCTTGACTAATATCTAGGATGAATTCGGGTTAGTGTTGCTGTGTATGTAAATTTTTAGTGGCTGTCTTCTGTTGTTGGTTCCCAATCCAAAGGACTCCCTTTAGTATTTTTCTTAAAGTTTGTTTGATTTTTAAAAAATCCTTTAGTCTTTAATCTGGAAATGTTCTAGGACTTCTGGTTTTGGAGGCAGGAGAATCAGAGTCAGGTAGGACAGGCTTCATGGAGGAGGTGCTGAAAACCCAGAGAAAGTGCTTTCACAGAGCAGCTCCAGAGCTCTGGATCTAGTATAAGGTGCAGGGCATCAGTTTCCTGCACCCACTGGTGGGAAAAAAATCACTGTATAAAGGAAAATATTGTGATTTTTTAATTGATCAGGATGCCTGGGATGAATTCAGAGGGCGGGGCCACAGCCAGACAGATGCAGTGATATGTGCTAAAATCCACACAGCAATATTTGGAAAAAGAGGTGTGGGAGAGTCTACACATTTTCCCTCCTCGTACCTGTCGCATCCTCTCTGCCCAGCCTGGACACCTCCAGGCAGTTGGGCAGGCACCCCCAAAATGGTCCAAGGTTGAGCCCACAGTTTTTCCATAGCACAGATAGGAGTAGTCCCACTGGGCCTACAGGTTGATCCTTTGGTGACTGCTTATGACGTCTGACTCTGGGATCCATCCCTAAAGTTGACCTTTGTGGTACCCTTTACTCCTGCCTACACAGCAAGAAAAAAGCAGGTCTGGCCATACAGACAAACTGTATGAACACTCTGTAAAACCCCAACATAAAAGGCAAGATCCAACACTAACTGCTACACATGGATGTAGCTATTTCAAGAATTACACTGCACACACAGATACCTAACTGACTATCAGAGATAATGCCTTTCTCCCATTAACTTCTCCATATCTACCTGTGTACTTTCATGGTGTTGACTAGAGGAGGGGCCTGAGCAAGTAGACACTCCCAACCTGGAGGTTTCTACTGTGGATGCACACTGACCTGCGCAGCAAAGGCTATTGGTCAGTCAACTATGGTTTTATTTTTGTTTTTGAGTGGTGGTTTTTTGTCTCTGCTTTTATATTGCTTCTGTTTTTGGTCCTTTTGATCACACTTTTTTCCTGGGGGTGGGAGCTTTTTCTCCCTACTATACCCAACAAAAGACAGCAATATTGGCCATATAGCCAAGTTACAAGCATACCCCATAATATCCCACCATTGGAATAGGAGCCAATACGAGTTGCTAGGCATTACACACAAAAAGGAAAGCCTATCTTCAGATCATATCCACCAGGAGACACTCAGTAAGCTTAACAATACAACAACATACATCCATTTAAGCATTAAAAAACCCAAGTAGCTACTGAAAATGTCCAAGAAAACACAATAAAAGATCTCAAAGTATGTCCAAAACCAGAAAAGAGTAACTGAGACAAATGAGCTGGAGATAGACACAGACTTTCCAGTAGAAGAAGAGCAGGCTTTCAATCTGCCTGAGAAGGAATTCAGAAGAATGAAATGGAGATGAATCCAAATGCTCCACAGAGAGGTGGAGGAAAGTAAGGAAGAAGCCAGGAAAGTGCTACAGGAGCAATCAAACAAGTTAGATACAGCATTGGAAACAATTCAAAACCTGCAAAAACAGGTCCATATAATTAATAATAAAATACCAGAAATGGACAATACACTGAAGGGGCAAAGGAGTAGAATTGAAGAGATGGAAGCCAGAACCAGCAAGCTGGAAGACAAATCTAAATACTGCTAAGATAGTAGAGTAAGCAGAAAAAAGGATAAAAAAATCTGAAGAGTCTAAGATTCATACTGGATTACATGAAGAGGAAAAACAAGAATTATTGGAAGAATCATGGAAGTCCACAGAGGAGATGGTAGAACAGCTATTAGAAGAAAATTTCCCTAACATCTTGAAGGATGGGAAGATAAAACATTCAAGAAGCTGAATGTACCCAAGGAAGGATAGACTCCAAAAGAAAATCACCAAGGCATAGCATAATCAATCTCTCCAAAATCACAAAAAGGAGAGATTCTTAAAAGCAGTTACTTACAAAGCTGTTGCTTACAAAGGCAAGCAAATCAGATTAAGCCCTCACTTCTCAGCAGAGACCATGCAGGCAAGATGGCAATGGGGAGACATATAAAAAACACTAAAAGAAATAAAAAAACAAAACTGCCAACAAAGAATTGTCTATCTAGCAAAACCGTCAATCAAATATGATGGTGCAATCAAAACATTCTAGGATAAATAGAAGCTAAAATATTTTGTCAAAGCCAATCCAGCACTTCAAAACATCCTAAAGGGAGTTCTTTGGACTGAAAAGCAACAAGAACAGACAACAACCAGAGATTGACAGATGTGGCAACAACACCTGAAACTAAGACGACAGCAGAGTTCAGAACAGAACAAAATTAAAAGAACAAATTCAAAGAAGCTGGGAGATCAACCAAAGATCAAAATAATAACAATGTCAAAGAAAGGAAAAACATAGGAACAGAGATCCAGGTGATAAGG
>NW_006408665.1:2834052-2838159 GCF_000296735.1 Chrysochloris asiatica | reverse complement strand
TCTTTGATCTTCATCAGTAAATGTTTTAAGTTGTCTTCACTTTCAGCAAGCAAGGTTGTATCTTCTGCATATTGCAGGTTGTTAATGAGTCTTCCTCCAATTCTGATGTCACATTTTTCTTCATATAACCCAGGTTCTCAGATTATTTGCTCAGCATACAGGTTGAATAAGTATGGTGAAAGAATACAATCCTATTGCTCACCTTTCTTTATTTTAAACCATTCAGTGTTCCCATGCTCTGTTCGAACAACTGCCTCTTTGTCCAGGAACAGATTCCTCATGAGCACAATTAAGTGTTCCGGAATACTCATAATTTGCAATGTTGTCCATGGCTTGTCATGATCCACACAATTGAAAGCCTTTGAGTAGTCAATAAAGCAAAGGTAAACATCTTTCTGATAGTCTTTGCTTTCAGCCAAGATCCATCAGACATCAGCAATGATGCAATAGACTGTCTTAAAAGGGGGGGAAGTTAATAGACTATAGGGTAACACCAAAGAAAGTTGACACTTCACAACTTACCATGAAAATGAAAATCCAAGCAGATCAGAGAAACATGAAAACTAAGAAGAAACTGACAGGAAATAGCACAAAAAATACGAACTCAGCAAAAGATGGCATGCAGAACAAAGGAATGAACAGCCCCACAAAAATTTTAACATAATTACAGCAATTAATTCATACCTATTGATAATTACACTGAATGTCAATAGATTAAATGCACCAGTGAAGAGACACAGAGTGGCAGAATGATAAGAAAACAGGACTCTTCAATATACTGCTTGCAAGAGACACACACTTTACACACAAACACTAAAAGTTAAAGGATGGATAAAAACATATCAAGCTAACAGCAATAATAAACAAGCAGGAGTGGCAATACTCATCTTTGATAAAGTAAACTTTAAGACAAAAACCAGCATAAGAGATAGAGTATGACACTATCTCATAATCAAAGGGTCAATTGAGCAAGATGACACAACCATAATAAATATCTATGCTACCAATGAAAGAGCACCCAGATACGTGACACAAACCCTACTAGAATGGAAGAAAGAAATAGATAAATCTATAACTATAGTTGGAAATTTTAATATGTCACTTTCAAAAAGGGACAGAATGACCAGAAAGAAACTTGACAAAGTTACAGAGGAACTAAACAGCACAATCAACCAACTTGACCTCATAAATGTATACAGAGCATTCAACCCCAAAACAACACAATATACATTCTTTTCCAGTACACATAGAACAGTCTCCAGAAATGACCATGTATTAGATCACAAAGCAAGCAAGTCTCCATAAATTTACAAATATCAAAATACTACAGAGCATCTTTTTAGACCACAATGATATAAAACTAGAAATCAACAATAAGAAGACCAAGGAAATAAAGTTGAATACATGGAAACTGAATAACACCCTGCTGAAAAACGACTGGGTAGTAGAAGAAATCAAACATGAACTCATAAAATTCCTAGAAACAAACGTGAATGAAAGCACAACATACCAAAATCTTTGGGATATGGCAAAAGAGGTGCTGAGAGGTTAATTTACTGTGATAATTGTGCACATCCCAAAAGAAGAAAGAACCAAAATTAACATTAACACAGCATCTCCAACAATTAGAAAGAGACCAACAGAGGGAACCTACAGTCACCAACACAAAGGAAATAATAAAGATCAGAGCAGAAATAAATGAGATGGATAACAAAAAAACTATAGAAAGAATTAACAGGACAAGAAGATGGTTCTTTGAAAGGATTAATAAAATTGGATATGTTCTAATTACACCATCTTATTTGAGGAACAGTTTTGCTGTGTATATGATTTTTGGTTGGTAGTTTTTTGTTTCATAGTTTTGTATATGTTTCCCCATTGCCCCCCCTTTTTTTTAGATGTATTATTATTATTATTTAAGGTTTTATTGTGGATTGAGTGAAATTTTACAGGGCAGATCATCAGTTTTACATTTAACAAATTATACAATTACACAGCTTGTTTCAATAATCTCCTCCATGTACCATCAGTTAACAGTATTTCTCTCTATTCACTTTAGATTAAAAACAAAAACAAAAACAAAAAAAACCCAAAAAACAGGCATATATAATAATTTACACCTCTAAAGGGCACATTCTGCAAGTAAGCCTTCTGGCCACCAGCTCTTAGTCCCTCTGTTCCCATGAATCTAGAAACCTCAGAGCTCCCTGTCTCCATGACCACATCTCTGCCTCGGTCTCTGGCGTCGCTGCTTCTCTAGATAAGGTCCTGCATTCTGCTTGTGTTCTTCTTCCTTGATTGTCCTATGATCCTATGTTTCTGGACTGTAAGATTAACCACTCCCCTGTTTTTGTTACAAAATTTCTACCTTTACAATTGTGACAGTCACAATTAGTCATGATGAAAATCATTCACTATTGAATCATAGGAATCTTATCCCCATCTCTTTTCACCAGACCCATCTAGATAAAATAAAAACTATTCAGTGGGGACTCTATTTGTCCCCCCCACACTCTTAAACTATACCCCCTCTTGAAACCTTGCAAGTCAGTCACTTCGTGCCTTTATCACCCCCTCATTTTAAGTAGCCAATGTCTAAGTTGCCCAACCCTATCTACCCTGTGTACAAATAGGATAGCATTGATACTTGATGTGAAGACTCCTTCCATCTCTGTTGGTATTTACAGGTACTACCTCCATGAGTATAGATCAGACTCATCAAATTGTAGCAATTTACCATTGTTTCTTTTATCAAAAAAAAAAAGGTTTTTTTGGTAATCTTCTTCTAGTCGAGTTCTAATTATTAAGCCATCAAGGCTAGGTCAAATGGGTACTGCCTGCAAGTTTGGGTGTTCTTGTGCATCTCCCTTTACTTTATACCAGATGGATGCTTCCCTCTCAGCTCTAGCCCTCTGTGGCTATGTTCTTGTCCATGGGCTCAAGTGTCCTCAGGTCTCACCACACTTTGGACCCACCAGCCTTTCCTCTTCTCTCTTTAATCTCCAGGTCAATGGGTGTCAATGGACTTTGGTTGCACTCAGTCCATTTCTTCATTGCTGCCTTTCCCCCTCTTCCACTCACCAGTAGACCAATGTGGTTGTCAGCAAGCTTATATGCCTGTTCATGTGTTTCCTTTGAGGTTCAGTCTTAGAAGGGAGCTTGACCTGAAGGAACTTGATTGCTTGCCTTGAAGCTTCCTGGCAAACAGCTTGCTTATTCTTGAAGTAGGCAGTCATGCTGACATTTTTGTTTTCGGTTTTTCCTGATGATCTTTCTTTGAAGATGTATCTTATGTCCCTCTAGCTGTTCCAGGCTGGTCTGTTTGTTCTTTCTAGTGGGATGTCCTACCTCAGAAGGCTCTGAATGGGACTCAGGATTCCACCAAAGGTCCTATACTCTGCAAAGGTTTTGTAAGAGACATATATCACTGGCAAGTTCTAGAACTCCTTTCAGGCATTCCAATCAGTTATAGGATAAAGACGGGCTTACAAGTTTTCTGTATTCATGTTTCCTGACATTCCTTTCTATCCCACTCAAATGTCTATTTTACAATAGTAGGCAAGGGAAACCAATATTCATAAGACAGTCAAGAATTTTAGTATTATTTCCCCTCTTCAGACTATGCCTAGATCCCTGTATCACAGAGCCCTGTTGTTCCAAGGTTGAGTATCCATCACTATTTACCTCTGTCCTACTTAGGCCATGCAAACCTGTCTCAGTGTTCCCCTACCTATTTTTTTCTTCCACCGCTTCCTCCCTTCTTGTATTGCCCTCCCCAACACCTGAACTAAGCCCCTACCCCAACCCCATTGTTGTGGTTAACTTATATTCCATTAGCTCTTCCCTCCATTTAAGACAGTCTATTTTATTCTGTTATTACAACAAAATGTGCAAAGATTTGAAATCTGAAAACCAAAAAGGAAGAGCATGCTCAGCATTTCTCAAGCTGGGGGAACTGAAGAAAAAAAATCAAGCCTTGACTTTCACTATTGAAAGATTTTCTGGGCAAATTATTGAATGACGCAGAAAGCATCAAGAGAAGATGGAAGGTTCTTGTCCTATTGACTGTTTCTATAGTTTTTCTGTTTTCTATCTCATTTATTTCTG
>NW_006408665.1:2829098-2833262 GCF_000296735.1 Chrysochloris asiatica | reverse complement strand
TTTTAATCTGTTTTTGTCTCTGTGTGTGAGATGTGTCTCTTGCAGACAGCATATTGAAGGATCTTGTTTTCTTATCCATTCTGCCACCCTCCGTCTCTTAACAGGTGCATTTAATCCGTTTACATTCAGTGTAATTATCAACAGGTATTGAGTAATTGCTGCCATTATGTTTGTTTTTTTGTGATGTTGCTGGTTTCTTTGTTCTGTGTGTCTTCCTTTGTTGAGTTCATGCTTTCTTGTGAGTTTCCTCATAGTTTTAACGTTTCCATGTTCTTCTTGGAGTTTCATTCTTTTGGTATGTTGTTAAGTGTTAATTTTCTTTGAGGTTGCCTTATAGTCCATTAACTTTTTTCTCCATTTAGTGCAGTCTATTTTATCCTATAATCTACCTGACCTTCTCACCATCTGGATCTCTGTTCCTATGTGTTTACCTTCTTTTACATTGTTCTTGTTTTGATTATAGACTGATGTCCCAGATTCTCTGAGTTTGTTCTTATAGTTTTGTTCTGTTCTCGACTCTTCCTTCTGTAGATTTAATTCTGGGAGGTGCTGGCACATATGTCAATTTCTTGTTATCTGTTCTTGTTGGTTCTCAGTCCACAGAACTCCCTTTAGGATGTTTTGTAGTGCAGGGTTGGGTTTGGCAAAATCCCTTAGCTTCTATGTATTCTGGAATTTTTTGATTACACCATCATATTTTATTGATAGCTTTGCTGGATAAAGGATTCTTGTTTGGCAACTTTTTTCTTTTAGGTTTTATATATGTCTCCTCATTGCCTTCTTGCTTGCATGGTTTCTGCTGAGAGATCTGAGCTTAATCTGACTTGCTTGCCTTTGTATGTGATACTTCTGTTTCCCCTAGCTACTTTCAGGAGTGTTTCCTTATTTTTGATTTTGGAGAGCTTGATTATGATATGTCTCAGTGATTTTCTTTTGGGGTCTATCCTTCCTAGGGTTTGTTGAGCTTATTGAATGTTTTTTATCTTTTCTCTTTTCAGGATGTTTGAGAAATTTTCTTCCAGCAGTTCTTCAATTATTTCCTCTGTGGACTTGTTTGATTCTTCTTGTTCTGGAATGCTGACAACTCTTAAATTATTCCTCTTCATGTTATCCAACATGAATCTTAGACCTTATTCAGATTTCTTTATCCTTTTTTCTGTTTGCTCTTCTATCTTCATGGTATTGAGAGATTTGTCTTCCAGCTCACTGGTTCTGCCTTCCATGTCATCTATTCTACTCATTTGTCCTTTCAGAGTATTGTCTATTTCTGATATTCTATTATTCATCATTTGGACCTCTTTCTGTAGGTTTTGAATTGTTTCCAATGCTGAATCTATCTGATTTGGTTGTTCCTGTAGTGCTTTCCTGACTTCTTCCTTATTTTTCGGAACTCCATTATAAAGTGTTTTGAAACATTTTGTAATCATTTTTCTGAATTCCTTATCAGGCATTTCCAAGGCTTGCCCTCCTTCCAGAATGGAGTCCAGGTCTACCTCTAGGTCTTTTGTCTCAGACATTTTATCTTGTTTCTGGACATGTGCTGATAAGGTCATCTGCTTTTGCTTTTTGGACATGTTTAGTGTTTATCTGTGGCCTTAATTCTTAATTGAGTATGTGTTTTGCTATTTTTTATGGTTTTTGATTGCTTCCAGGTAGATGTGATCAGGATGTGGGCTTCCCTTTTCACTCTTCTTATTGCTTAAGTCAGAGTAACTTCCACAGATGTTGTCTGCTTCCCTGGTACTTGGCAGTTGATATTGGTTCTTGCCTGCGTTTCAGTGTTTTAAAAAGTGTGATTGTAGCTTGGCTATATGGCAGCAGTTGCTGTCACTTCTTTTGTAATATAGGGAGAGAAAGAGTCCCCCAAATGTAGAAGGGAAAGTATAAAACAGCAAAACAGCACCAGTGAAAAAGAAACAAAAAGACAACAACAAAAACTAGATTGAATATTGCAGTCTATAATCACAGAAAAGGGAGACGAGGCAGAGAAGAAAAAAAGAAAAAAAATCTGTAGCCTAATATGAGTATGACTTTAATGTCCTCTCTTCAGCTTCTTGCTTTCAAAGCTGCCTGAGAGATTTCAAGATGTCACTTTTGGTTTGTTATGCTATACCTCAGGCTTTAATTTAATTTTTGGCCTGTTTTGTTTTTAAACTCTCTTTCCCTCTCTACAGTCCTGTCCTGCCCTTTCCTGTATTAAAAAACAAAACAAAAATATCGTTCAAGGCCTGCTCTTGGGCTGAGTATCTGTGCGCATGCATGGCAGGAGAACCCATCAGTGGTGAGGGAGCTCAGGCTCCCCCTCTAGTCACCAGAATGAAAGTGCACAAACAGTGGGGCTGCCAATGACCAGATACCAAAAAAAAAGAAGAAGAAAGAGAAAGAAAGAAAATTAGAGCAAAGCAAAACTGGCAAAAAAGTCCTCCTTTGCTCCAAGGTTTCTGCCACATTTTTTTGTGGTGTTCCTGCTTCCCTGCTTGGTCTTGAAGTTTGGTCTAACCCAAGATGTTGGCTCCAGGCTTCCGAGCCTGCCAGATTCAAAATATGTGATTTCTTACTCTAGGTTCAAGTTCCACTAGCTATAAGTCTTCAAACTTAAAATATTCCTAGCTATGTGGTTCCCTGTTTGGGGCTCTGCCCAGGATCTGTTTTGCCTGGTATTCTATGGTATGGCAAACTTCACTGCACCTCCATCCTAGCTGCCATCAAGCCCTGCCTCTTATATTACTTCTTTAAGGACCTCTGGTAGCATAGTGGTTACAAATCGGGCTGCTAACCTCTAGGTTGGCAGTTCAAAAGTATAAGCCATTCCATGGGAGAAGGATGAGGCTTTCTGCTCCCGTAAAGATTTACAGCCTCGCTAACCCTGTGCAAGGTCACTATGAGGTGGAACCAGCTCCAAAGTACTTAACAACAACATTACTTGTTTAGAAATAAAACATGTATGGAATGTTGTAGTACTACAAAAATAGATCAGGATATGGTCACACAAACACATAGCTTTTATAAGATTCATTAAATGTTCACTTCTGAATTAGCAGGCTCATCACTCATCTTGTTATTGAAAACTGCTCATATTATTAGTTAATTTTTTATAGTAGTTATAATAGTGAACATTCACTGGATTTTTACTATGTGTGAGACACTGAAGTAAGTGTTTTTCATGTATAAAGTTATTGAGTCCCCACAAAACTCTTTTTGTTGTTGATGTTAAGTGCTGTTGAGTTGTTTCTGACTCATAGCTGTCTTGTATAGAATTTCTGAGGCTGTAAACTTTGAGGGAGCAGAAAGTCTCATCTTTCTCCCATGGAGTGGTTGGTAAGCAGGAAGCACTGACTTGTAGTTCACAGTCCAGTGCTTATCCTATGGAGGCACAACATGCCCTCCACAAAATCCGATGAAATATTATATCTAAAATATTATGTTATAAATTCAAGACTCTGAGAGGTTAAGTAACATATCAAACTCACACAGCTAGTAAGATGCTTTGTTTTCCTAACTAAATAATAGCTGCTTGGGAGTAGCATCAACGTCTTATACTTCCCTACATCTTCAACTCTGCTTGACACTCAAACCCTTAGTAAATAAACAGCTAGTGAGAGAAGAAGCAATGTATTATTCATATCGGATTTCTCAGAGCACAGCAGAGTGTTGTAAAGCAAGCGCTTTAAAATGTGTTAATTTTTATTTTATTTTTAAATGCTTTATTGTGAATTATGTGATAGTTTACATGGGAGAACATTAGCTTCACATTGATCCCGTCGTATGTCATTTCCTTGCCATGGTTACAATCCCTTCCATGCATCATCCACCAACCAAAGGGTATACCCTGCAAGCCTGCCACTCTGTTGTCAGTACACAGCCTCTCTCCCTCTCTGGGTTCAAAGACCTCAGCCATTCCATCTCTCCACGTCATCATCTCTGCCTCCATCTTTGGCATCACTGATTCTCTGGGTAGGGGTCTGCTCTCCACTCTTCTTCCTTGATGTTCCCAGGGACCTCTGCAGAGTTAATCACTCCCTCTTTTTGCCAAAAAAGTCTACCTTTACATTTCCCACCCTTACAATCAGTCCTGATAACAGTTATTCACTATTGTATCGCAAGAGACCTATCCTCATCTCTTTTCATCAGCCCCTCCTAGACAAATTGAATACTACTCAGTGG
>NW_006408665.1:2784261-2828868 GCF_000296735.1 Chrysochloris asiatica | reverse complement strand
TCATCAAATTGTATCAGATTACTCTTTTTTTTCCTCTTCTTTCTTCTTCTAGTTGAGCTCTGATCATCCAGTCATTGAAGACAGGTCAAGTGGATATTATCTGCAAGTGTGGGTGTGCTTATGCATGTGCTCTCTCTTCTTATCAGCTAGATGCTTCACTCTCCACTCTAGTCCTCTGTGGCTATGTCACTGACTCTGGGTTCAAGAGTTCCTTGGTCTTGCCACACTGCTGGCCAATCAGGTCTCCAGCTGGCTTCACAGCAGTCTATTGAGCATTGTAGGGGTTAGCTCACAGCTTCATTGCTCTTTTTCCCTCACTTCCCCTTATCGGTGATTAACATGGTCACTAATCAGAGTGTGTATTCCCATTGCATCTTAGTCTTAGGAAGAGGTTTGTCCTGAGGGGACCCAACCACTTGCCTTGACGTCTCCTGGGTGAGCCGCTTGTTTGTTCTTGTAGTAATCAGTTGGTCTGCCTATATTTTTTTGTATTTTTCCTGTCAGTCTTTCTTTCAAGAAGTATCTTCTGTTCTTCTGGCAGCTCCATGATGGTCTGCTTGTCCTTTCAAGTGGAAATTTCCCACCTCAGAAGATTCTGGATGCTGTTCAAGATTCCACCTATGGTCTTAAGTAATGCAGAAGTTCTGCAGGAAGCCTCCTTCACTGGATACATTGTAGCTCCATTTTAAGTATTCCAATCAGTTATAGGCAGAAGACAGACATACAAGCTTTCTATGGTGACATATCTGGCTATTCCTTTCTCTTTGCCTCCAATGTCTATTTTGTAATGGTATGCCAAGGAAACCAAGATTCAAAAGACAGCCAAGCATTTTAACATTATTTCTCCCCCTTTTCCCATTCCAACCAGGTCTCAATCTCTGTATTCCAGAGCTCTGTTGTTCCAAGGTTGTGCATACATCATTATTTACCTTTGTCCCACTTCAGCTTCACATTCATCCTATCACATTTCATTTTATTGCAATGATTAGAATCCCCTCCATAAATCATCAAATAACCAAAGGATACACCCCACAAGCCCATTCCCCTGGCTGTCAGCAAACAGCTTCTCTTCCTCCCTGAGATCAGTGTCCCCAGCCACTCCAACTGTCCATGTCATTATCTCTGTCTCCATGCCTGGCTACATTGCTTCTCTGGGTAGAGTCACACTTTCTGTTCTTCTAGCTTGATGGTCCCAGGGACTGCCACTCCTGGGCTGCAAAATCAATCAGTCTCCTTCTTTTGCCAAAAAAATCTGCCTCTACATTTCCGACCCTCACAGTCAGTCCTGATGGCAGTTATTCACTATTGTACCACAAGAGACTTATCTCCATTTCCTTTCACCAGCCCACTCCCAACAAATTGGAAATCATTCAGTGGAGGTTCTGCCTACCCCTGCCCCGCCTGGAACTAGGCTCCCTCTTGAAAGATGCTTTGTAGAATTTTTATTTTTGTAAATTAATGGAATCTTGCTTTGTGATCTAACACATGTTCAATTCTGGAAAATGTTCTATGTGTACTGGAGAAGAATATATATTATGGTATTGTTGGGTTGAATGCTCTGTATACATCTATGAGGTCAAGTTAGTTGATTGTGTTATTTAGTTCCTCTTTAACTTTGTCGAGTTTCTTTCTGGTTGTTCTGTTCCTTTTCAAAAGTGGCATATTAAAATCTCCCACTATAATTGTAGAATCATCTATTTTTTTCTTCAATTCTAGTAAGGTTTGCTTCATGTATTTTGATGCTCTTTCATTGGGAGTGTAGATATTTATTATGGTTATGTTGTCTTGCTCAGTTGACCCTTTGATCATAAGATAGTGTCCTTTGTCTCTTATGCTGGTTTTTATCTTAAAGTTTACTTTGTCGGAGATTAGTATTGCCACTCCTGCTTGTTTATTGTTACAGTTAGCTAGGTATATTTTTTTCCATCATTTAGTTTTTAGTCTGTTTTTGTCTTTGTGTGTAAGTTGTATCTCTTGCAGGCAGCGTATTGAAGGGTCTTGTTTTCTTATCCATTCTACCACTCCCTGTCTCTTCATTGGTGCATTCAATCCATTGACATTCAATGTAATTATTGATAGGTATGAATTAATTGCTGCCATTATTTTACATTATTGGTAGTGGTCTTCATTCTTTTGTTCTGCATGCCTTCTTGTGTTGGGTTTGTGTTTTTTTGTGCTTTTTCTTGTCGGTTTCTTCTTAGATTTCATGGTTGCTTGTTCTCCTTGGAAATTCATTTTCATGGTATGTTGTAAAGTATTAACTGTCTTTGGGGTTACCTTATAGTCTACTAACTTTTCTCTCCATTTAAGAGAATCTATTGTATCCTGTAATCTACCTGACATCCTTACCACCTGGATCTCTGTTGATATGTTTATCCCTTCTTTTACATTGATATAATTTTGATCTTCGGTTGACATCCCAGCTCCTTTGAGTTCGTTGTTATAGTCTTGTTCTGTTCTGGATTCTGCTACCCGTTGACTGAGTTCCAGGTGGTGTTGTCATGCCTGTTAATCTTTGGTTGTTGTCTGTTCTTGTTGGTTTTCAGTCCACAGGACTCTCTTTAGAAAGTTTTGAAGTGCTGGATTGGTTTTGATAAAATCTCTCAGATTCTGTTTATCGTGGAATATTTTGATTGTACCTTTGTATTTGATTAATAGTTTTGCTGGATAGACGATTCTAGGTTGACAGTTTTTTTCTTGTAGGGTTTTGTATATGTCTCCCCATTGCCTTCTTGCCTGCATGGTTCTGAATAGTCAGAGTGTAATCTTATTTGCTTGCTTTTATAAGTGACACTTCTATTCCCCCTGGCCACTTTTAGTATTCTCTCCTTGTCTTTGATTTTGGAGAGTTTGATTATTATATGTCTTGGTGACTTTCTTTTGGGGTCTATCCTTCCTCAGGTATGTTCAGCTTCATGAGTGTTTATCTTCTCATATTTCAAGATATTAGGGAAATTTTCTTCCAGAAGCTCTTCAATTATTTCCTCTGTGGACTTCTCTTGATTCTTTGTTTTCCAGAGTGCCAATAATTCTTAAGTTGTTCCTCTTCATGTTATCCAGCATGAATCTTAAACTCTCTTCAGATTTTTTATTCTTTTTCAGCTTGCTCTTCTGTCTTAGCAGTATTGAGAGCTTTGTCTTCCAGATCACTGGTGCTGGCTTCCATCTGTTCTATTCTGCTCCTTTCCCCTTACAGTGTATTGTCTATTTCTGATATTTTATTATTAACAATCTGGACCTCTTTTTGCAGGTTTTGAATTGTTTCCAATGCTGTATCAATCTTATTTGATTTCTCTTGTAGTACTTTCCTGTTTCCTCCATCCCTTTTTGGAGACTTTGAATTTGTTTCCCTATCATTCTTTTGAATTCTTTCTCAGGCAGATCTAAAATCTGCTCTTCCTCTTCTAGAAAGCATTTATCTGTCTCCAGCTCACTTGCCTCATCTTCTGTCTTCTGTTTTTGGACATGTTTTGACATTTTTTGTTGGTTTTTTGTTCATCATTTCTAATAACTATGTTTTTTTTTTTTTTTTTTAATGCTTAAATGGATGTTTGTTGTGTTATTAAACTTACTGGGTGTCTCCTGGTGGATATGATCAGGAGATAGCCTTCCCTTTTCAGATGTAATGTTTAGCAGCTCTTGTCTCAATGAGCTCTTGTCTCAATGGTGGAGTATTATGGGGTATGCTTGTAGCTTGGCTATATGGCTGCAACTGCTGTCACTTCTTGGGTAACATAGGAAAAAAAAAACTCCCACCTCCAGGAAAAGTGTGTGGTCAAAAGTTCCAAAAGTAGAGGCAATAGAAAAGCAGAGACAAGAACCTCCCTGTTTTTAGCAAGGGTGCCCATTGCCGGTCTGACTGTATTCCCACCCTCTGACTTCCTCCTGGGTGGAATGGCTTCAGAGGGAGTCCTGTGTGGTGGGGCTCTCTCTTTGTGACGTGGGAAAGCAGTGGTCTCAACGCTGGACCTTCCTGGGATGTGCACACTCACCCGCCTGATGAGGTGCGGGCTGGGCAAAGAGGGCATGACAGTGATGGGGAGGAAAAGATAAACGTGTAAAATATCTCTATGCTTCCTTTCGCAACTCTGTTTTAATTTTTAAATGAAAGCATTAATAAGCTTTAGAGATTTAAAAATGAAATCCATGTAAAATAACATAAAACTTTTTACAGAGGACCTAACTCTCAGCCACCATCCTGGGGATACAACTATGAATAATGTCTCTGTCCTGAAAAAACAAGGAGTCTGAGGAGAAAACAGTAATTAAATATAACAAAATAATTGTTTTTAAATGTATATGCAAAGTGCTATAAGACCATACAGGAGAGAATTATTAATTTTTCCAGTAAGATCTTAAGGTTTTCTTTTCATAAAATTACAATAGAAACATAAGTAGAAATAAACATACTTTAGCATTTTTCATTAAAAACTTTATTGCATTAATCTACAAGCTCATTTGGTGATATAAATGACAGTGTAGGCTAATATTGATGAAAGCTTATCATCTTTGGAAAATAGAGATATTTCAACAATGAAAGCATTTCTTGTTTTGTTTTCTACAACCAAGAACATCCTAATGTATTTTGAATTTTTTTCCCTTTAGAAATATATATTGCAATTCAGTCATATCAAAATACAGCCTAGACTAAATACCAAACTAAAGTCAGTAGACCTAGTGTTAGCAAATCAGTATTAACAGCACCCTAAATGAGCAGTTTACTGTACATCATTAGTTAATAAACAAACACCCATTCATACCATGCACTCATGCTTGCATATTTATATACACTTTTAGGACATAAAATCTTAAGACCAAATCATTTAGTGTGAATAATAGAGACATGTTACCCAGGGATAGAAAATTCATTATTTAAAAAAATAGAACCTTAAAACTCAATTATTTGTGATTTCATCTTATTTTGAGTAGCAAATGGACTTATCACTTATCATTCTAATATTGACATAATTTAAAAATGGCATTGTGATGCTCTTGTGCAACTTTTGCAATATCTGCAGTTAAAAAACCCCAGTAGTAAACAACTACTATTCTGACTCTTTGGGGCTGAGATGACTGCGTTTTTTAAGAAGTTGTTTGCATTTCTAATAACACACAGTCATTGCGCTAATTGATTTGGTTGGGACAGATTATAACTGCACTATTATAGAATTCTATAGTAGGGTTTTCCAAAATTAGTGAATATAGTGTTCTAAAAGATGATGCTAAGCATAAAAAAAAAATCTGATAACATTACTATCATGTCATGGGAGATAAACTGATGTCAAGCATGGTAAAACATTGTGAAAGATTCCTTTCCATCATATTATTAACTACAAATGCCATACACCTTATTAAAGTAAACACATGTTATGATTTGGGCCAGTCTTAATGTGTACATGTACACAAATTATTTATAAATTTTCAGATTCACCAACCTCTAGGTAAGAATAATAGTTTGGTGGACATTCTTATATGAATGGCTTTTGCTAGGTATCCCCATACTCATTCACGGTTTCAGCCTCTACAGCAGGAGTGGGGAATGAACGGTCCGTGCCCCATATAAGACCCATGAAATCATTTGATCTGGCCATGTCAAGGCAACTGCAGTTCCAGATATCACATTCGGGGTGAGTTTATGAAATGTTTCACCAAACACAGCAGGCCAGTTTTTAAGTTGATAATTTTGTGTGGCTCATGAATGATGCTATAAATGTGGCAGCAAAAAGATTTCCCACCCCTGATCTACAGGTTATTTGGTGTTGTTAAGTGCCATCGAGTTGGTTCCTACCCATAGCAACTCTTTATAGGGTTTCTGAGGAGCAGTTGGTAAGCTTGAACCACCAACCTTGCAGTTCAGACTGACCTTGCAGTCCAGTGCATTAACCTGTACCACCACACAAGGATAGGAGAGTCATTAATTTTAGTGTCCAAAATCAACATGGGTTCAAAGGTCGTGAAAACAGATTCAATATAGATGAAGAATAACCTCATCACCAAATTAAAATTTATATATCTGGAAAAGTGACCAAAGGTGATACTTGTTGGGGATAAATTTTCCAAGGTTATTTTGTGTTTTCTTTGATTCTCATTTAAAAAAAAAAAAAAAAAAAGTATTTATCGTTTCACTCAAATCTACATCAAAATATCTAGAAAGACTTGCCTCTCAACTAGACTTTGCCATGTGTGACCTGTAGTTTAAAAATCATCCAAAGTGCTATTTGTATACCTGTGATGTTTGAAAAGTCCTGAGTGAATCCTAATAGGGAAATATCACCTTAGGTACAAATATGGCTCAGGACAGCGGCCTGTCTGAGCAATTTATTTGTCAGAAAGAAAGCACAGTATGGAAGTGCTCTTTTGGAGTCCATGTTTGTTGCACTGGTTTTCTACTTTAGTTGCCGTGACCTTTGTACATGATGCCCTCATTTTGTTGTTGTTGTTTTGTTTTATATAGTAGAATGCAAAGAACAAGTTTTTCTTTCTTTTTTTTTTTTAAGCTATCTCCAGGGAATAAAGAGAAAACATTATGAAGCTCTAATGAGATGATCCTTAAAAGAGAAGGAAAAAAACTCAAAGTTTTATTTGTTATTACCCAAAATGACTCCTTGTGGTTATTGATCCACAAGTCACTCCATTATGTGCCTACCCCTTAGAGAATTAAAGTTCAATCATTGGTTATCTACTGTAGCCATGAGCTGTTTCAAAGGTATGTTATGTTAAGTGCTGTCAAGTGGGTTCCAACCCATAGCGACCCTATATAGGGTTTCCAAGGGGCGACTGGTGTGCTTGAACCACTGAACTTGTGGTTCAAACCGACTTTGCAGTCCAGTGCATTAACCCACAGCATCACACCAAGACTCAAAGGCATGTTATGCTGTTGTTGGTGGTGGTAGTGGTTATGTGCCATGGAGTCGGTTTGGACTACTAGCGACCCTGTACAGGGTTTCCGAGGCTGTAAATCTTTACAGGAGCAAAAAGCCTCATCACACTCCTGCGGAACATCTGGTAGTTTCGAACTGCTGACCCTGAGGTTAGCAGCCCAATTTGTAACCACTATGCTACCAGAGCTCCTTAAGGTATGTTATGTTGTTGTTGTTAAGTGCTGTCAAGTCGTTTCCGACCCATAGCAACCTTGCACAGGGTTTCCGAGGCTGTAAATCTTTACGGGAGCAGAAAGCCCCATATTTCTCCTGAGGAAGAGCTGGTAGTTTCAAAATGCTGACCCTGAGGTTAGCAGCATGATTTGTAACCCGTATGCTACCAGAGCTCCTTAAGGTACATTATGTTGTTGTTAAGTGCTGTCGAGTCGGTTCTGACCCATAGCGACCTTGCACAGGGTTTCCGAGGCTGTAAATCTTTACAGGCGCAGAAAGCCTCATCTTCCTCCCGCGGAACTGCTGGTAGTTTTGAACTGCTGACCTTGAGGTTAGCAGCTCGATTAGGCAGTTCCATATTACCTTCAACTAACTTTGGAATTCCTTAAAAGAAATAGCAATCGAAGTGTGTTCTAAGTGTCATTCACCTGACCAAACTGCCATCACAGGTGCAGGTATGTACCATGAAGTAACCGGATATCCCAACTAGATAACCGGTAGGGACAGTGCTGTATGTATTCTACTGGCAGAACAGGTATGCAATACATATTGGTTAAGTGCCTCATTTAGACAGAATGCCATGCAGGCTTTAATGCTTTTCACCATATTCTCTTAAGACGTTGCTTCCTCCTTCAATCTTTGAACCCTTCTGCTTGCACAGATAGGCCAGAGAAAGAAATTGGCTTTCTTTGCAGCATATCAGCATTCTCAGGAGACACCTAACTTGAAGTTAAAAATGTTATTGCTTGATAAGTATGCACATGAGGACCAACCATTCTGATTTGCCTGAAACAGTCCTGATTCAAACCTATTGTTGTATAATTATGAATAATGTCCTCATTTACCTCAAAGGAATCCCAGTTTGAAATCAGTTGTGTGATCACCCTAATGAATGTCTTTACTAAGGTCTTCCTGTGGTTCTCAATCAGTAATAATGTCTCCTCTTCCCCCACCCATCCCAGTTTTACCAGTGTTTCTCACTGATCAATTGCAAATATAACTTCTATCAATGGTTTCAATGAAAAAAAGGTGGTTTCTATGAAGAAGAATACAACTAGCATATTTATAGCTCTTTGTCAGCAGTCTTGAAACTTACAACCTTTATAGCCACTTTTCAGTCATTGTCATAGGTATGTTCCTGCCCTAAAAATCTAGTGGGCTGTAGACACTGATCTGCAGCTCACTAGATCCAAATGAAATCCATTTTTCAATATTAAATAGCCTTCTCTATTTTAATCATAAGCCATCTATCTATGGTTACTATACTATTTTTGTAATAATCAATTTTAGTAGATTTGAATGATATATATTCATTTCTTTCCTCCTCCACAAAAGAAGCAAACCATGAGTGGTAATAATACAACAAACAGCAAACATACAATAGTTTTTTTCATTAACAATTCAAACGCTACAAAACATAGAATATACAACTTAAAAATGAAAATACAATTGAATGAAAAACAGGGTACATATCATTAGCAATGCAAAAGACCAGCTTAAGCATAGTTTCTCTAAATTAACAATTAATAAAAGGAAAGTGCCCTTTTTCAAATATGCACAAAAATATTTCAGTCACCACTAGGCAAAAATTAAAACTTCTCCTAATTCTATATTACAGTACGTATTACTAATGGTTTACAAAATGTAAGCATCTCCTTACACTTAACATTTACAGCCTTTAGCAAATATTATACACTTGTTCCATCCAGTCTGTCAAAAATATACTTATTTATTTTCTATGTTTATGAAATAATCATCAATATGTTATGGATCTCTAGTGGTGAATATGTACGATGGGGAGAGTGCTCAGAAGGATGTCACAGATCTTAAATGGGCCAAGGCTTAAACAGGGGGAAGAGGCCAACTCTAGCTGATATATCTGTGTGCTGACTCCTGCTATAAACTTCGACTACATATTTTTAAAGCATTTCAAACTGTACATTTCCTCGTCCTAGAAACGCCCCCCCAAAAAAAACAAAAAACTAAAATTTTCAAATTTAAATTTTCTATCCACTTCTAGCGCTTATTTAAAGTCTGCCCAGTTATGTTATTTGACAGAACATTTTTTGTGCATTAATATCATCCTAAAATTCTGAGTCCAACTGAAGATAAGTAGACAGTAAGGAATCATAATATGCCCTTTCTTATCTTTGTTTAGTGATTTGCACTGAAGCCAATTTGATGGCAAACTGCATAATCCTAGGTACAGGTCTACAGCGAGAATGAGAAGGAAAATATTTAAATTTTAATTTTCAAACAGTTATATCAAAGTCCACTGCAACCCGTGTCTCCGAAGGAGTTCTGCAAGCTCTGTACGGCTCATGCCAAGATATTACAAGTCATGCTTCACAGGTGCAGTTCTAAACCTAACAGCAATGAGAAATCACACTGATGTCTCCTTTCAAGCCACCTGTACAGAAAGCCAGTGTCAGCCTAGGCTTTGAGCGTCCTGGTTCATGTCCAACAAATGCCAACCACACTGATTAACATTCACATAGGTGGCACACTTGAGGATGGAGAAGAACCGAAGT
Organism: Chrysochloris asiatica; assembly: GCF_000296735.1. Lineage (NCBI taxonomy): Eukaryota > Metazoa > Chordata > Mammalia > Afrosoricida > Chrysochloridae > Chrysochloris > Chrysochloris asiatica. The sequence goes on along the minus strand of NW_006408665.1, from coordinate 2,819,243 downwards.
GCAGTTCTGGAAAGGATTCTAGTGGCTACTCAGTCCTTCGGTGTCATTCGCTGATGCTGCCGCTGCTACCATCACCCTCTCGTTTGGGAGAAGATGAACTGTCTCGAACTGGCAGTAGGTCATAATGGCAAGGAATATGGCTGTTCTTTGGGAGGTCGTATGGGTCCTGGCTAAGATGTCCATTATTGCCGAATATTCCTTGGACAACACTCACTGTAGGTTCTGTAATAACCAAGGACAAATTAGTTTATTAGCACTGGAAATTTTTTTAAAAATTTTTCTTTCAAATAGCAAATACAGAAGAGGAACTTTATAGAAACTATAAAGAAATATTTTTTAAAGACAAATGATTCTTTTATAATCACATAGGATGGGTTATCTGTGGTTGCTGGACCCAATGACACATAAATGACATTCAGAAAAAAGGAATGATCACAAGGTTGGGACTGAAGACATTATAGGAATACACAGAAACCCTGGAGTGAGTCATTATCTGAAAAACATTTCAGGATAATTTTGTTCAAAGCTCTTAATCTGTAGATGAGAAGACTGTTGTTGTCGTTACGTGCCTTGGAGTCGGTTCCGACTCATAGTGACCCTGTACAGGGTTTTCGAGGCTGTAAATCTTTACGGGAGAAGAAAGCCTCATCTTTCTTCCACAGAACAGCTGGTAGTTTCGAACTGCTGACCGTGAGGTTTGCAGCCTGATTCGTAACCACTATGCTACCAGAGTTCAGGGCAAATCAAAATAATCCTGCTTTAAAATTGAACACATAGTAACTTGTATCAGATTCACATCTGAGAATATTACTGATATATTATGCAAGTTCAGAAGTAAATGTTCCAATCCTGTTAAAATCATTCTTTTAATATAATGAATCTAACCAGGAATTAGAACCACCTGTTTAATCCACCATTTGTTTTGGCTACCTTGCCATATTAGCTAATATGAAACATAAGCTATTCCACGTGTGTGCTAAAATGTTCACCATGGTTACAGAATTCACTTTAATTTTTTTAAATGACATTTTCCCTGAGAAACCCATTTGACAGCAATTAATATTATTAAATTAAAATCACTGCACACATGGATTGCCTCTAAAATATTGACCACTCCTGTCAATCAGGTTTATATGAACTGTAAATGTTGCATTCCCAAATATTTATAAATTGTTTCCAAAACACAATGAAAACTGCCCTGTACTAGGCAGTTTGGTGGGGGGAACTCACCAACTTCATAGACATTCTTGTTGGCTGACGTTGAGTTGTTGATCTCTGCATATGGGGAGTCCCTCCTTGCTGGTGACTTCATCTCCACGTAGCCACACTCGGAGGTTTTGGGTATAAGTACAGGGGGGTCTTTAATAGTGGCATATGGGTTTTCAGAACTGCTTAGGGAACAGTTACTTGAATTATATTCAGAATTCTTAACCAGGTCTGTGAAGATAGATGGGAGGTACAAAGCACATCCTTTAATTGGATGCACAATTCCTTTTCTTGGCCCTAATTTACGTGGGCAAGTTACTTATATTTAAATATAAGAATCTTATATACTTGTATCTTCGACTTACCTTGGAGAGAATTTGCTAGACAATCAATCACTGATCAGATCATTTTAGCTGCTCTCTAAACCACCAATGGTCTAATTTCACTTTTATCATCATATTCAAATATAACTAAATCAATTCCGTTTTACTAATTATCTCTGAATTCCTAAATGTTTAAACCTTGAAAGAGCTATTCCCACCAGGGGCGGGGAGCAGGGGTGGTGCCAGTATTATGGTGAGGAAGATTCTATGATACCAAGATAAATTGTCCTGGTGTCCATTCTAATTTTATGGTGACCCTTCTTGTGTCAGAATAGAAATGTTCTTCAGAGGATTTTCAATGACTGACTTTTTTTGTTTTGTTTTTTAGGATTGCTAGGCTGTTTTTTCAAAGCACCTTTGGGTGGACTTAAATCACTATCCTTTCAGTTAGCAGCTGACCATGTTAAGCAAAAACTTTGAGAATGCATATATAGTTAGCACTCAAATTCCTACTGAAGAGAGAACCTTGGTCAGCATGAAGCCAGGCTGTTTTCCAACTTCCCCAGCAAGTCCCTTTTATACTTTTATCTCTTCGTATAAGCTGCATTACTTTCTCTCTAAAGGAAACAGAATGTTTCCCCAACAATCTAAAACCTAACAAGATTCACCTGTGGCCCCTCTCTCACTAACTTGAATACATATTGGTTTGTCTATTTGAGTAATTTACCCCACTTACAATTCTGTATTTTCTCTATACTGGCATCCTTGCTTGTCTAACAAGTTATTTCAGTCTCTGAGTTAAAAAGTAAAAATACTTGGATTCTGATAAATGGATTTCTTCCCTCAAATCAACGCCATACCTTTTAAAGATTTTCCCATATAATTTCTGTCAAGTCCAAAAGCACCTGTGAAAAAGGAAGGAAAAAATAAAAACACAAAAACACCCAGTGAGAAAATTAGAGAAAGCCCATTTACTATTTCAGCGTCATTGAAGATGACTATGTGGATACTCATTACCTGAATGCATTGGGGGCACTGCCACAAATAACATTAATTAGAGGAGGTTGTGGCCCTTTGGGTTAATGGGTTGAACAGCAAAGTCAGTTTGAACTGCAAGGTCAGTGGTTCAAGCTCACTAGTTGCTCCTCGGAAATCCTATACAGTGTGGTTCTGAGTTGGCACCAACTCCAAAGTACTTAACAACAATGACAACAAAGTGGAACAAAAGGACTTTTTTTCTTTAGTGATGGCTGGTATTTTACAGAGTACAACTTCATGTAGTTCTTTAAACTAGATTGTTAATGTAATAATGTAAAAAAATTTCAACGTTCTTTAAACTTAAATTATTTTACCAGTAGGCATATTGTGAATCTGGTATATAAGTTAATTATATCATAAATGTATAGAAATGCATGTCCTACTGATTACATTAGTATTTAATGCAGACAGGTTGAGGGCTTTTCTTACTTGTAGTGACTGTGTGCCTTGGAGTGTGTTCCAACTCAAAGAAACTCTGTACAGGGTTTCTGAGATTGTAAATCTTTCCAGGAGCAGAAAGTCTCATCTTACTCCTGCGGAGCAGCTGGTGAATTAGAACTGCTGACCTTGTGGTTAGCCGTCTAATGTATTGTTCAAGAATTTCTGCACTCTGTGGGATAATCTTTCTTTGAAACAGGTATTATTTGGAGTCCTGGTGTGGTGCTGTAGAATAAGCACTGAGCTGCTAATAAAAGGTTGGCAGTTCAAACCTATCAGTCACTCTTTGGACAGGGTCACTGTAAGTCAGAAATGACTTGGCAGCACCTAACAACTACAATGATGGCACATTCAATACTTTTGGGGGCATACTTACGCTAAAATTTGGGCACATTTGTACCAAAAATTTACTTTATTGTTTCTCTGAGATTAAAACTTAACTGGCCTGCCTGACAACTTTACCACTGATTGAATATCTGTTTCCCATCATACACTGAACACATTAGTCACTATGCCATTAAGCTCCTCCCTAATCCCTAAAAATAAGGGACACATGTCTGGAAGCTGCACCACATACTCAGTGGAGTATCATAATAGTTCTCTAAGTGTGGCTCAGGAGCCCTTCCCCCTTTATAGAGGACTCACAAGATCAAACTATTTTAATAACAATATTGCAGCATTATTTGCCTTTTTCAGAGGCTCTGTGTAGTAACAGAAATGTCTTGGAACAAAGGTCTGGCAATCTACTTCCAAAGATTAACCAAGGAAAACCTTAAAGATCACAATGAAACACTGTTCAGTGGATTGAGTCCTCTGGGCACCAAGATCTCTGTGCATTGAACCTCCTCCATGCAAGGACAGATAGCTGTGGCACAGGAGTGGCAGAGGAAGGGCAGCCACAGAACCAAGAGCCAGACATGGGAGCAGTGAAATTACCATCCCATGCAGCAAGTAAATCTATGTTCCTTTGGGCAGGAAGCTTGCTGGTCGGGTGGCGGTGTCTCCAGGAACTTAATTGGGGTGTTAGGTTTTCAGCCATGGAGTTTAGAACTGAGTGCCTTTGGACTGTGGCTTATAGTGAAGTGGAGTGCCTTTTAGGCACTTATCAGCAAAGCTAAAGGAGCTTAGTAACATTGTTTGAGCGGGGCAGGGTGAGGCCAAGGGACCTTGGGCTGAAAAAAGGGCCTGCTGGCAGATGTGGCCAAGAAGAGGCTCTCCAGACTGGAAGACCTGTGCCCTGAGCATTTCTGATCCTGTATTATACCCTGTTAACATCTGTGACTATGGTATGCAAGTTCTTTGTGGCCATTGCAATGAATTCTAGAACCCAGTTGAGTACAGAGTGCTGTGGCAGGGAGAGTTGGTGCCATTTTTGCACTAACTCACTCACTTTGGATACTATATCAGGAGGAATCAATCAGTAACGAAGGACATCATGTTTGGTGACGCACAGGGTCAATGAAAGCATGAGAGATTCTTGGTGAAATGGACTGCCTCAGTAGTTACAATGAAGGCCTGAATACACTGGAAATTATGAGGATGATGCAGGGCTAGGCAACAGTTTGCTGTGTTGTACATAAGACTGTTATGAGTTGAAGGTTACTTGACCTGGCTAACAACAACTCTTAAGGTTAACTGTGAAATTTCCATGAGTTAATATATGTAGACCTAGAATGTAAACTGGAGTCTTGGTGTGATGTTGTAGGATAACCACTGGGCTGCTAACTAGAAGGGCAGCGGTTCAAACCCACCAACAGCTCCTTGGAAACCCTATACAGGATCAGGATGACTTAAGACCTACTTGACAGCACTTAACAACAGAATGTATGTTCCATCTTTGTCTGTTTTTCTCAACTCTTGGGACATAGTAGGAATATTCATTGAATGAATAAAGTACTTGCTGTTTTTGTTAGGTGCTATCAAGTCGGTGCCATAGAGACCCTATGCACAACAGAACAAAACACTGCCCGGCCCTGGGTTAGCCTTACAATGTTGCCACGCTTGAGCCCACTGATGCTGCCACTTTGCCAATCCAACAGAACGAAACACTGCCCGGCCCTGGGTCAGCCTTACAATGTTGCCATGCTTGAGCCCATTGATGCTGCCACTTTGCCAATCCATCTTGCTGGAGGTCTCCCTCTTTTTCTCTAATCTTGCACCTTATCAAGCATGTTATCCTTCTGCAGCAACTGGTCCCTCCTGACAATATGTCCAAAGTATAAGAGATGAAGTTTGGTTATCCTGGTCTCCAAGAAGCAGCCACTGAGCCAATCCTGATTCATAGCAACTACGTATAGAGTTTTCAAGACTGCAAATCTTTATGGGAGCAGACAACCTCATCTTTCTCCTGCAGACAAGCTGGCAGGTTTGAACTGCCAACCTATCAGTTAGCAATCCAGTACTTTTCCTTCAGTGTTACCAGAGTTCCTTACTTAGGGAATCCAGTAAATCCTGTATTGTTTGTTTTTATGTGCCGCTGAGTTTGTTCTGACTTATTACAGGTTTCCAAGGAGTGACTGATGCGTTTGAACTGTTGACCTTGTGCTTCACAGTCCAGTACTGATACTACAGTGCCACACTGTATAGGTGTTAAGTACAATTCTAATGTTATGATCATTTTTGAGATGTATGTTTTTAATAAATCACTTTGATACAATGATAAATCTGATTCTTGTAGGTGATGAAAAGGAGTCCTGGTGTGGTGCTACAGGATAAGCACTGGATCGTAAAGTCTGTTTGAATCACAAGAATTTCGAACTCACCAGCTGCTCCTCCGAAATCCTACAAATGGCATTTAGCAACAACAATAAAAGATGCTATTCAGTTACCGTCAAGTTCAGTCAGAGTCATGTTGACCCGATATGTGCAGAGTAGAACTGCTACACAGCATTTTCAAAGCTGTAACCTTTTGGAAAGAAGTTCTGGTAGCGTAGTGGTTATGAATCCAGCTGTGAACCTCAAGGTCAGCAGTTCGAAACTACTAGCTGCTCCAAGGGAGAAAGATGAGGCTTTCTGCTCCCATAAAGATTTATAGCCTCGGAACCCCTGTACAGGGTCGCTATGAGTCGGAACCGACTCCACAGCACATAACAAAAACAACAACAACCTTTTGGAGGCAGGTCACCTCTGGGAGGGTTTGAACTGCCAACCTTTGGCTAGCAGCTTTTGTGTCATCGTTTAGATGCCAGAGTAGGGATTGCTTACCAAGTTCGTTAAGGTAGCCACCATGTTTCCAGTCTGCTGGAAGTGTCCCTGTGCAGTCCACCACAGGGCCTCTCTTCCCGGGATTCACATTTTTAAGATTCACAAACAGCTGATTGTTCTTTGACTGTTAAAATATAAACCATAACAGATTAGAGAGAACAAACACAGTGTGGTGCAGCCCAGTATTAGTATTCTTGGGAAAAGCACATCCACAGCATACTTTAAGGACAGGCTCCACCCAGGGGCAGAGGGGACCTTTTTATGACCTAGTGGGTCTTACAAGGCAGCAGGATATATGTCCCACAGCTTCCACTCTTGCCCTCACAGCCTCATGGTTTCCATCTCAGTTTTTCACCCTGTGCCAACTAGACATCATTTGGGTTTTGTTGTTAAGTTGCTAAGTGCCGTCAAGTTGGTTCCAACTCATGGTGACTCTATATAACGTTTCCAAGGAACAACTGGTGGATTTGAACTGCAGGCCTTGTGGTTAGCAGTTCAGTGCTTATCCTACAACATCACATTACATGGAATTTGTAATGGAGAAAAAAAAAATGGAATCCTTGGTCTGAGCTCTGCCTATCAAAAAATGGTAGGATCTTGTATGAGTTGATTCGGAACAGTTTTCCTAGGCATAAACATGAGGATAAGATTATGAGTTTTGCCTGCCTTCCTGAATTTGTATTAGAATCAAGTGGATTGATAAATGTGAAAATCTCTGGAGAATGTGAAGTGTCATTTAAATACAAGCCATTCTAATTAACATTCAGCTGCATTAATTTAATTACTGCTGAATTAATTTAATTAGCTTGGCTTTCTTCTAATAGAGAATGTGAATTAGACAATGGAGACTGGATTATTATTTGGGGCAGTTGGAAAAAATGTTTGTGAATTGAGAAATTGTAGTCGAGGTCTAGGGGTGAGTCAGGAGGTACAGCAATGGGTTCCAGACAGCTCTAAGTCTCCAACCACTCTGTACATCCATTTCCTCATCTGTAAAATGGGGATAATAACTACTCTTGATTCACAGAGTTTGTGTGAAGAATAAATTGATTTCTATTTCTGAAGTGCTTAGAAATTGTGTTAAAGTTATTGCCAGTTGACCATTTTTAACCTACAAAAATAACAATTTCACGTGGGTCCGTCCTAATGAATACATAATATTGGTGTTACTGATGTATGTTGTTGTTGTTGTTGTTAAGTGCTGTTGAGTTGATTCCGACCCATAGCAAACCTGTATGGGGTTTCCGAGGAGCAACTGGTGAGCTTGAATGGCCAACTTTGCAGTTCAAAGAGCTTTGCGGGTCTGGAGTATTAACCCATAGCACCACACCAGGACTCCTTACTGATGTATGATGGTGGTGGTGGTGCGCCGTGGAGTCGATTCCGACTCATAGCGACCCTGTACAGAGTTTCTGAGGCTGTAAATCTTTATGGGAGCAGAAAGCCTCATCTTTCTCCTGCGGAACTGCAGGTAGTTTCAAATTGCTGACCGTGAGAGGTTAGCAGCCCGACTCATAACCACTATGCTACCAGAGCTCCTTTACTGATATATAGGGGCAATAAAAACAAGTGGTCAGAAAAGACAACCTTGGAAATTTTACTCAAAGGTGATTCCTTTATAGGTCATTATGTCTGCATTAAGAGATAACATTTTAAATCTTCACACCATATTAGAATTTTCCCGCTCCCCCAGAGAGGTAGAAACAGGGATTCCTTGACTTAAACCCCTCAATTCCCAGACATTTTTCCAGTTAACTTGAGATTACACTTAACCCCAGGGTTGAGAGAAATAAATCAGATAATATATATAAAGTACCAAGAACAGCATCTTACAAAAAGAAATCCTCACTAAATGCTTGTTTCCCTCCACTCTCCCCTGCCCACCTTCAAAACCTTTGAGTCACTTCCCATCACCTTTGAGATGCTTATTCTGTCCCTGTTGTTGACATGAGGGGACGTGGCACACTGGGTAAGAGTGTGGTAACTGGGATTGGTGAAGTAATGGCTGTTAGCATTTCCACCACTGCTGTGAGGAAGAGTTTCTGCAGGAAGAAAAGGAAATGATTAAGTGGGCAGGCGCCCCTAAATCTGTGTGGACAAAAAGGGAAGCAAAGTAACAAGAACAAATGGTTGGGCAGCCTTCATCGGGCAAGCTGGCCAGAGTCCCCTCCTGCCAGAACACTCAGAAAAACTTTTAGAAGCCCCAGGCACCTGCTTTGCGCTCCTACCTGACTCCTGGAAAAGTGTGAACTTATTCACAAACTCTTTGCCTTAGGGCACGGACCAATTGGAAAGGCATTGTTTTGAAAGCACTTCTCACATAACTTTGCTCTTGTTTTTAAAGATGCTGAATTCTTGGCACAGGAATTCTGCACTAGAAATGCCTTACTAAGTAAATTGGCTACTTTCCATATTCCCCTAGAATTATTATTATATTTACAAACACACAACCTGAAACTCTTCAGTAATTGCCCCCTAATTAATAAATATTTAAAGTTTTCAGATTCCGCAGTTTAAGTGGTTGCTTCTTCTGATGACTGAGCATGTCACTTATAAAATTCTTCTTTACATTTATGGAGACTTCTTGTGACAGACAGGAAGATTCAAAAGAGATTTTTGAAGGACAGCCTTGGTTCCTGCTAATACTAAAAGTGTCCATCACATAACCCGATTCTGTTCTGGTCATGATTCCTGTGGACCCAGGAAATGAGGAGGGCCGGAAGATACAGTGGTAAGGTGAGGGAGGGACACAAGATCTGGTCTCCATTTCTGATCTGTTCCATGATCTTGGTAAAGCTACGACCCCTGTTTTCTTGTCTTCCCCACTCCACACTTGCCACATATGCTGAAAGCAGAGCTTACGCTGGGTTGAAATTCCCTAAATCTAAAGCAATCATGTGTGGTGCTATAGGATAAGCACTAGAGTGCTAACCACACGGTTGGTGGTTCAAACCCACCAGCTGATCCTTGGAAACCAGGATCGTTATGAATCGGAACTAACTCAGAGGCACACAACAATAACAACAACAAAGCAGTCATGTAATGAACTCAGTTAAAAAACCCTCATATAAAACAAAAACATGGTGATTCTATTACTATTAAGATTTAAGCACATTACTAACCATTAAAAATTTTCCATACATAAAGCTAATTCACAAAGACAATTGACAGTACATCTAAATATCTGATTTCACAGAACTAGAATAGGATCCTCTGTACTTGCAAAGGAAGCAAAGTGTTTCTCATAACTCTCGTCTTACCTGAAATGGTGTAATCCGCATTGATGACCCTCATAGCAGGGGTGTAGGTAACTGCTGGCATGTTTGATTCTTTCCCCTTCTGCTTGTGTCTATAAATAATGAACAATGCCAGGAGGAAGAGAACAACTAGGACAAGAATGATGATGCCTGCGATGGCCCCGATCTGGTAGGAATCAGCAGGGAGAGCAGTACTGGTCCGGCTTAAACTGTTCAGATTTCCAACTATTATAACACCAACTAGAAAGAAGAAAAAAGAGACTTGGGTAAGGATGACAACATGGAGGATAAACGTTTGATCGCTATTTATGAGAATTTCACACCTATATGTTTTCACTACATGACATGTTAATTTAAAAACTTTTGGAAACAGATCAGGAAGGAAAGAAAACATTCTTCATTTTCAGATGTGATGCATTTAGCAGAAAGGCTGCTCTGAGCCTCAAAAAAGAGACAAACCTTCCTGAACTCAAAGATTCAATAGCAGGGTTTGGCAGCTTCTGACATATTTCACACTAAGCACTTTGTCTGGCAATTTATTTGGGTCAAGCATTTATCTAATTTTTGTTTTGCTTTATTTATTATCTATTATTAAGCTTATGGAAGACTGGAGAAGAACTGACACATTTGAATTATGGTGTTAGCGAAGAATATTGTAAGTACCATAGATTGCCAGAAGAATGAATAAGTCTGTCCTGGACGAAGTACAGCCAGAATGTTCCTTAGAATTGAGGATGGTGCGACTTTGTTTCGAGTACTTTGGACATGTTAGCAGGAAGAACCTGTTCCTAGAGAAGGACATCAAGCTTGATAAAGTAGAGGGTCAGTGAGAAAGAGGAAGACCTTCAAGGAGATGGACTGACAGAGTGGTTGGCTGCAACAATGGGCTAGCAATGATTGTGAGGATGGCACAGAATGAGACATTGTTTCATTCTGTTGTACATAGGGTTGCTATGGGTTAGAATCAACTCCACAGCACCTAACGATAATAGCATTGAATTTGTGAAGGGTTACATTTTAAGTGCCTGACTACCTAACCTAATCTTACAGATTCCCTCAGCATTTTAACAGCAATTTTCTTTGTAAAAAAGCATTAACCCCAATATAAATCTAGTCCAACAAGACTTGTTCTATGCTAATATCAACAGGTCTTTTACCTTGAAGAGACCGGTCTATGCAAAGTTATTTTCCAGGACAGAACAATTTGTCCTGATTAATACCTGGTAACGTCAACCTAAAATGTTACTAGAATAGAAAATTAAGCTTTATGTGGTTCTTCCTCATAGTCCATCCACTGAGGACACAAATATTTGGAATGAGAGTCAAGAAATCTGGTATCTAAAATAAAATATATTGTTTTGTAACCTTGGACTTAAATATTCTGAACTTACTCCCTTAAACTCTTGGGCTGCACTTTTGTTTTCTGTAAATGAGGAAACTGGTCTCCATGAAGTTGCTCCCAGTTGAAATGTTCCTATGATTTTACAGTTCTAAGTGTGAGAGACCTTGTAAAACAGCCTGCCTACCCTGAAACAATGGACTTCTGGTGTGGCGCTGTGGGCTAATAATGCGTCAGATTGCAAAGTTGGTTTGAACTGCAAGGTCGGTGGTTCAAGCTCACCAGCTGCTCCTTGGAAACCCTATACAGGTTCGCTATGGGTCGGACTCGACTAGACAGCACTTAACAACAACAACCCTGAAACATAGACAACAAAGGTTAATGTAGTAAAATGTAGTAAAATCCCACAGCGATGTCTACTTCTACTGGTTCTTCAGTGGAGTATCCCCTGCAGGACCTTGGGTGGGCGTTTTTGGCACATAGCAGACCTGCCAGGAGAGCCATGCGGTTGGTCAAAGCTGGGGCCTGGCTCTTTGGGAAACACAGCCCCAGTCCCTGGCTTGCCATAAGAGGGAAGCTGCCGGCCACATAATGAAGTAGTCAAGAACTATAACGATGGATTGTTATGTCAGTCAAATGTAATTCCTGGGCATGGAAAAATCATTTTATGAGCAAGACTAAAAACTGTAAGTCAGTACCTATACAATCTGTGGTTTAAGATGACTCCACCTACAACACTGTTGGAACTTTCTAAAGCCTTTCTCGACCCATCTGAGCACCAATGAGCACCACACGCACTCGGAGCTGAGGCTCTCTGGGCCACCAGCAGCACTTCGGACAGGCCTTGCCCATCCCAGAATCAGAAGTGTCCAGGTGGAATCAGGCATGTGCATAACAATAAGTATTCTCAACTGATTATGGCGTGGTTGTGGTTAAGTGTCATCTAGTCAATTCTGACTCATAGTGACTCTGTATACCATTTCGGAGGAGTGGCTGGTGGGTTTGAATAGCCAACTTTGTGGTTAGCAGTCCAGTACTGATCCTACAGCACCACACACACTGCATGAAAACCATAAGCACACGCTTCGTAAAAAATTAAGCATAAACCTACCTGGTTGCTGTTAAGTACCGTGGAGTTGGTTCTGACTCATAGTGAACCTGCACAGGGTTTCCGAGGCTGCAAATCTTTACGGGAGCAGAAAGCCTCATCTTTGTCCCATGGAACAGTTGGTAGTTTCGAACTGCTGACCTTGAGGTTAGCAGCCCCATTCATAACCACTACACTACTAACTGTTGTTGTTGTTAGGTGCCATCAAGTCGGTACTGACCCATAGTGACATTATGCACAGCAGAACAAAACACTGCCCGATCCTGGGCCAATCTCACTACTGTTGCCATGCTTGAGTCCATCGATGCTGCCACTTGGCCAATCCATCTCGTTGGGGGTCTTCCTCTTTTCCTCTGACCCTCCACCTTACCAAACATGATATCCTTCTCCAGCGACTGGTCCCTCCTGACAATATGTCCAAAATATGAGAGGCGATGTTTGGTCATGTTGGCCTCTAAGGAGCACTCTGGCTGCACTTCTTCAAAAACGGATCTATTGGTTCTTTTGGAAGCTCATGGCACTTTCAATATTCTTCAAAAACGGATCTATTGGTTCTTTTGGAAGCTCATGGCACTTTCAATATTCAACGCTACTACCTTATGACCTAGTAATTTCTCTTTTAGGTATGTGCCCAAGAGAAATAAAAGCATATGTCCATACACAGACTCATACACTAATGCTCCAAGGAGCATTATCTGTAATTTCAAGATAAATGGAAACAATCCAGTATCTATTAAAGAACTTATGGCATATCCATACATAGAATACTACTCAGCCATGAACAGAATGGAACTGTTCCTACACACAACACCATGGTTCAATCTCAAAATAATCATGTCAACAAAATGAAGCCAGACAAAAGAGAATACAGTAGAATTCCACTTATATGCCATTCTAGAAAATCTAATCTACAGTGATAGAAAAAATAGATCAGTGACTATTTGGGGCTAGTGAGTAGTGGTAACTGAGAAGGGCATGAGGAAACTTTGGGGAAGGATGGACATATTATTCATTATCTTTATTGTGGGGATTACTTCTTGGATGTATACATATGTTAACATATGTTAAAATGTGTTAAGCTATACACTTTAAATGTGCTTTTATTTTTTAATGCCTATTATACCTGAATAAAATTGAAAGGGTATTGGTATAAAACAAGGTTCCAGGAATTGATGGAATACAAATTAAAAGGTTTCAACACACTAATACAACTCCGGAGAAGCTACTGACCAACTAATTGAAAGATATCCATATTTGTTCCCATAACAGAGAAAGATGATCAAATGGAATGTGAAAATCATTGAACAATATCATTAACACTACATGCAAGTAAATTTTTGCTGATGGTAATTCAAAGATAGTTGCAACAATCCATTGAGAGGGAGCTATCAGACATTTAAGGTGGATTCAGAAGATGATGTAGAACTACATATATCATTGCTGATGGATTTTGGCTAAAAGCAGAAACTACTAGAAAGATGTTTACTTGTGCTTTATTGACTACACAAAGGCATTTGACTGCATGAATCACAACAAACTATGGATAACACTGTGAACAATGGAAATTACAGAACACTTAATTGTGCTCATGAGAACCTACAGGCAAGAGGCAGTCATACATTCGAACAGAACTAGGAAACACGGAATGGTTTAAAATCAGGAAAGATGCATGACTGGGTTGTATTCTTTTATCATACTTATTCAATCTGAATACTGAGCAAATAATCCAAGAAGCTGGATTATATGAAAAAAAGAGTAGCATCTGGATAGGAGGAAGACTCATTAACAACCTGCAATATGCAGAGGACACAATTTTGTTTATTGGCAGTGAAGGGGACTTAAAATACTTATTGATGATGATCAAAGATGACAGTCTTCAGTATGGATTGCACCTCAATGTAAAGAAAAGAAAAATCCTCACAATAAGACCAATAAATAACATCATAATAAACAAGGAAAAAACAAAAACTCATTTTATTGGGATCCACAATCAACATTTATGGTGACAGTAGTCAAAAAATCAAACTATACATTGCATTAGGCAAATTTTCTGCAAAAGACCTCTTTAAAATGCTAAAGAGCAAAGATGTCAGTTTGAGAACTAAGGTGCACCAGAGCCAAGACACGGTGCTTTCAATAACATTGTATGCACATGAAAGTTGGACAAAGAATAAGGAAGAATGTAGAATAATTGATGCACTTAAATCATGGTGTTGGTGAAGAATATTGAAAGTACCATGGACTGCTAGAAGAACAAACAAGTCTGTGTTGGAAGAAGCGCAGTCAAAATGCTTCTTAGAAGTAAGGATGGCAAGACTTTGTCTCACATACCATAGACATGTTATCAGAAGGGACCAGTTCCTAGAGAAGGACAACATACTTGGTAAAGTTGAGGGTCAGTGTAAAACAGGAAGATCTCCAACAAGATGAATTGACGCAGTGGCAGTAGTAATGAGTTCAAACAAAACAACAATGAGGATGGTGTAGAATTGGGCAGTGTTTCATTCTGTTGTGCATATTATCACTGTGAATAGGAACTGACTCAACGGCACCTAACAGCAACAAGGAGAAACATATTTGTTATAACTTTTACTTAGTATTAAACTAATTGGTAAGAATAGCATGATTGTTTTGAATAAACACAAAATTTTAATTTATGGTTATGCAGGACACTTTATTTTATCAGCACCACGTCCAACTATAGCATCAGACAGACCTGCCTTTGACATATAAACACATATTGGCTATGTGGCTTTGGAAAAACATTCAACCTCTCTGACCTTCACTTTATCTGTAGGACAACAAAGATAAGATGTGTCTGACAACTAAACAAATTACAAACATGGCTTGTAGAATCATGGTGAGAATTCTATTAAATATGTAAGCGACAAAAAGGAATGTTGGCTGGTACATGGTGGTTGCCCAATAGGAAGCAGTCGTTATTATTCACTAATATTATTACCTTGATCACACCGTGCCCCCTTCCATCCTGGGCTGCAGTAGCAGGTACCAGTGATGTGGTCGCAGGTGGAGTTGTTCAGACAGTCACATATCTGGCGACACCCGTAGCCATATGTTCCTGCAGGGCACTCTGGAAGAAGTGATGAAAATCAACGATAGCTTCAGAATCTGGAGGAAGATTGTGTCTTATGACATGAGCCTGTACATGTGGAGGCAAGGTTCCATCTGGGAGCTTCCTCTCCAGGCACGTTGTCCCAGAGATAAGCAGCATTCCCTAAACCATGGTGGGATTCGAAGTCAAGGCTGCTGTAGGTCAGAAACTGAGCTTACTCAAGATCGTAGCTCTCAACCCAGTTTTACCATCTTGACAAAGGTGGTAACCAAGAAGAAGCTGAAGGGAGCGTGTGAAACACTTGTGTTGCTGATAAGGGCAACAAAATAATCACAAAGGGCAATCTGAGAGGAGTCCTCAGACAAAAGTTTACTTTGGACTGGGACTGGATTGAAAATAGAAACCAGAGATGCTTATTTTATTATGCGTTCAGGGATACTCCTAAACATATTCTGAATTGGATGGGTTGGGAGTAGGGAAAGGGGAAGTAAGTTTTGTTAATTTCCTAGGTAAATTTACCATGTTATTGTTGTTAGGTTCACTGCAGTCAATTTTCAACTCATGATAATCCCATGTGACAGAGCAGAATTGCTCCATAATGTTTCCAAGACTTTAATCTTTATGAAACTGTACCAATAAATAACATCATGATAAATGGAGAAAAGATCAAAGTTGTCAAAGACTTCATTTTGCTTGGATCTGCAATTAACATGCATGAAAGCAGCAATCAAAAAATTAAACCATGTATTGCATTGGCAAATCTGCTGCAAAACACCTTTTTAAAGTGTTAAAGGGCAAAGATGTTCGTTTGAGCTGACCCAAGCCATGGTATTTTCAATCACCTCATATGCATGGAAAAGGTGGACAATAAATAAGAAAACTGTAGAAACTCTGTTGTGTTTGAATTGTGTTGGTGAAGAATACTGAAAGTACCAGGAGAAAGTGCCAGAAGAACAAACAAATCTGTCTTGGGAAAAGTAATGCCAGAATGTTTCTTAGAAGTAAGGATGGTGAGACTTTGTCTCTCGTATTTTGGACAGGTCCCCAAAGAGATGGACTAACATGGTAGCAGCCACAATGGGGCTCAGACATAGTAACAATTGTGAGGAGGGTGCAGGACCAGGTAATGCTTTGTTTTGTTGTACACAGGGTCACTAGGAGTCGAAACCGACTTGAAGGCACCAAACAACAACAACGATCCTTACGGAAGCAGACTACCACATCTTTTCCCTGCAGTGTAGGGGGTTGGGGTTTGAACCTACCACCTTTTGGTTAGCAGTTGAGCTTTTAACCATTGCACCACCAGGGCTCCTTAACAAACCATCCACTGTCATTGAGTTGATTCTGATTATAGTGAACCAATAAAACAGAACATAACCATTCCCTAGGGTTTCTGAAGCTCTCAATCTTTATGGGAGCAGACAACCTCATCTTTCTCTGATGGAGCAGCTACTGGTTGAGTGCTGACCTTGCAGTCCAAAGCTTAACCCACTGTGTCATACATACTAAATCTAAAAAGTTAAAAAAAAAAAATACATGCTGTTTTTAAAGCAAACAGCAGGGGGCAATGTACTATTATTATCAGAGTTGTCTGTCAAACAGTGTTTCTTTCTACTTATAAACAAGCATTGGGAGAAGTCTCCAAAAATAGAGACATTTAAATTTGATGTTCAGAGTAATCACGGAAGCACTTAAGAGGCTTTTATTTAATAAGACCGTAACCAGCCTGGCATTCAAGCAGAAGTCAGTTTGGAGCCTATGTCAGTTTCTATGCATATATTCAGACATTGATACACACACCCCGGAATTTGTATACACAAAAAGGAGTGAGTATGTAGCTGCATAACTCAGTATCTGTTTTATGATTAAATTAATCAGCAGTGCAATATTTAATTTGGACCATCTATGTCCTGGGTTAATTCTTGGTTACCAGTCGTGTATTTACAGCTGGAGCAGATGCAAAGACACCCTAGGGTTTAGCACATAAGATTGCTGTAACTTGGCATTCCAGTGGTGCTGGTGAGGTGCTTTTGGAGTGTAAGGGGATTAGATGCCTTGTTGCTAAAGCTCTATTATGCTGATCGGATTTTGCAGACCATCATGTACAATTTTGCTGTACAGCTTTCAAGAGCGTAGCCTTTGTTGAGCTGGAAAAGTACTATACCTTTTCCTGCCTTGATGGGATTTCCAAGGAGTGGCTTGTGAATTTGAACCACCTATATTGTGGTTAGCAGTGCAGTGCTTACCCTACAGCACAAAGTGAGTCCCATATAACTTTAAGTCCTTATTTATTCATCTTGGTTACTGAATGAAAGTCTCAGTGGGAAAGGTATGATAAACTCTTTGAAATACTCAGTTTAAGACTAATGTCCTTATAACCCTAGAAAGCAGGTGCCTAGTTGATGGGTGGAAATGGAAAACAGGGATGGGTTATTTCAACACAGCATATACCCCCAAGTGGGATTTCTATAGCAAAGAATTTTAAGGCAATACATTCACGTGAGGTTAAGAGTCAGATGAAAGACGTTAGTGGGAATGGTGTAAAAGTACTCCATGGAGAAGGCTGACCAAGGGTGGAGATGCTTGCTCCCTCACCAACAAGTGGGTTTGGCCCAGAGCCTCAGCTCCTCCCACTCTTCCTTCATCCTCTAGGCTGGCCCCATTTAATGTCTTCCACTGCCCTGTGAGCCCCGCCTCTGCCTCTGCCCCTGAAGAAAGATGACTGGGGCTTTACAGTCCCCAACACCAACGTTCCTAAAATAAGAAGGAGCGTATAGGAGAGCCAGAATGAACAGAATGGAAAACTTGAATTATGTCTTCATTCCTGTAGCCACACTGTCTCCACCCAGAACACTGAGCAGTTAACCAAATGAAGAGTTTTGAGGGAAAAGACTGTCAACAAGAACTGCCCAGAACTGCTCAGTCTCTGGGAGGGGAAGTCAATGGTTCTGCTGAGTAAACAGCCATTATTTCAAACAAGTCCGACTCTAATATTTTCATGTGTCTAGGAATATTGATTCTAGTGAAAACTGGCCCTTAGTGATGTCATGGAGTCCTGGTGTGGCTCTGTAGGATAAACACTGGATTGCTAACTACAAGGTCAGCAGTTCATATCCACCAGCTACTCCTTGGGAATTCTACACAGGGTTGGTACGCATCGGAACCAACTCCACAGCACTTAATAACAACAAAGTGATGTCACGGAGTCCCTGGGTGGTACAACTGGTTATCAGGCTCATCTGCTAACTGAAAGGTGGGAGGTTCAAGTCTATTCAGAGGCACCTTTGAAGAAAGACCTGGCAATCTAATGAGAAACCAACTATTAAAAATCCTATGGAGCACAGGTCTATTCTGACACATGTGGCGTTGACTCAACAGCAGATGGCAAGTAATGTAGCACTGTCATACTCACTCTGTTCACAGTGCTTCCCCATGAACCCGGTACGGCAAGTGCACTGTCCAGAGATGTGGTCACAGTCAGCTCCGTTTTGACACTGGCATATCAAGGCACAGTCCTTTCCATAAAACCCCAGAGGACATCCTGTGCAGGGAGGAAGGACAATTGGCAGTCAAGAGGTTGCTGAGGAAGAAAACACAGCTTGCGCCTCCAATGTGCTTGTGTTTAATCTTGAAGCTCACCTAGACATTAGAAAGTGAGTAAAGACAATCCACATCTCAGCTTGCCACAAAGGCTTCTGAAGTCCAAAGATAGGCCTCTTGCAAAGGGTTTATAATCCATAAGCAGAACACACAACAGTCTCATGTCTGCCATTTTAGCCTTTCCTGGTACCCCTGAAGGCAAGGCGAGTGAACATCTTCTAACAAAGCAACCCCAAAGCCCTGTGGAAGTATGAGCATTTCCTTTTCTTCTTTCCTCAACTACCAGAATCCTGGACTCAAAAGTCCATGGAATTAAACTAAACAACTACTTTTATCAAAATTACCTATAAGTCTTTACTTGTAACACAAAATGTCTCTGTACCAGAAGTGCCTGCAATATCCTTTACTAAGTTAGATAAGCTTATCAACTTCATTAAAGATGTACAGTAGAATGCTTGACCTACAAAAATGTATTTCACTTTCTGATATTGTAAGAAAGGTCCCAACTAAGGAATTCTTGGACTGGTGACATACTCAAGCCCTGTGGGCTTACATGGGCCATCAGCTGTCACACTAGAGTGCTTCAGGTCAGTCTGTCTTAACGAAAGCGGGAATACAGGCTCATTCGAGAATGGTTCCCAAATATTAATGTGCTTTTCATTGTCCCTTGTTTCTGATGGTGAGTTTTTAATGACTATCAAACTTCAGCTTGGCCTGTCTTAATGAAAACTGGAATACTGGCTTTTTTGAGAATTGTCCACAAACATTAATGTGTGTTTTATTTCCCCTTTTTCTGATGGTGACTTTTTAATGAGTTGAAGTTCAGGAAGCAAAGGCATAGCACAGATGTCGGCATTCAATGACAACGACCATCACCATGCATTATTTAGTGCCTTCTCTGTATAGGTTCTTTTAATATATTCTCACTTTTAATCCTTACAGTAGCCCTGAAAGGCTGGGATGGATAGTCCCATTTTATAGTCAGGAAATGATGCCCAAGGGTTCTCTAAGTCATACAGCTAGTAAATGGCAGGAGCAAGATTCAAATGCAGGTACATCTGACTCTAAACCCCATGTCCTTCCTACTATATCATGCTCATTCTACTGAAAAGGTATTCTGTTTGAAGCAGGCCCTAATTTTAGAAATATTCGTTATAACTTTTTAAGGAACTAAGTATATATTGAAGTCCTGGTGTGGTGTTGTGGGTTAATGCACTGGATTGCAAAGTCAGTTTGAATCCCAAAGTTGGTGGTTTAAGCTCACCAGTCACTTCTTGGAAACCCTAAACAGGGCCGCTATGGGATGTGACCAACGACACTTAACAACAGCAAACGTATATATTATCTCCATAGAAATGCTTGGAACACTGGGACAGTCTCCCCTTTTCTAATTCTCTCTTTGAAATTACAGCTCAAAGTCTATAGACCCTTTACAAAAGTTCCAAAAGATGTGCTCAACCTATTATCTAATTAGTAGTAAGAACTGACTTCATTTTGGAGTCAGCTTTCCTCCTCAGCTCATTCCTTGATTTTAATATTACTTATGATTTGTAATAATTATCACAAATCCTGTTTTATTATCTCCTTTATTCAATTGGAGGCCAGAGGACAGAGAACAGTCTATTTGTTCCAGTGATGTTCAGTTGTGGAGAACACTGTCCTTTATATCGTATTATGCTAAAAACCTCATAGGAAAAAAAAAATGTAGAAACTTCTGTTATTAGGACACTATGGGAACATAAAATAGGAGATGAACTAGAGCATTTTTCCTCAAAGTGTGGTCCTTGGAAAGTTGTTAGAAAAGCAAATGATTGGGTCCAACTCCAGACCTACTAGATTAGGTACTGTGAGGATGTGGCTCAGAGCTTCATGTTTCAATCAGACCTCCAGGAGACTCTGAAGCTCAGTGAAGTGAGCTCAATGTTCTGCAAGAACACACAAGACAGGCAGTCAGACTTCTTGTCTTCACTACCTTTCTAACCACTATATTTCTCCTAACCTCTGTTCTGCCAGAATAAATGCCAAGAGAGAGCCTGGTTAAAGAAGAGAGGAGAAAGGAACTGCTTACCATCACACTATAGCATCGCTCCATCTCAGTGCACTGATAATGACACACAGAATAGTTTTAATGTAACAGCTCTTAACCACTTGGAGACAATTTAGATATCTAGACATCATTGGCTGTACCAAACAACCAGTGCCAGGGACCCCTGGTGAGTTCAAATCCTGAATGCAAAGAGCAAGGCTGTTTCTTCCTTGGGTGTGGCTCCTATTGGAGAGTCTCACTAGGCAGGTCACTTACTCTGAGTGCAGTAGAGTCCTGTCCAGCCAGGCGTGCATTTGCATTCCCCATCGTAGGCACTGCAGAAGGCTCCGTTGTGGCAGTTGCATGTGTGGATACAGTTTGGGCCCCAGTGAGCAGGTGGACATGCTGAAACCAAAACATGTATGGAGAGGATTATTAGGGTACTGAGGCCAGAACCACACAGATAGACTCCCACCCATTCTTACACATCTACTTGCATATGAGAGGTTAGTATTGTGCATCTGAATGAAGAGACCACACTGTCCCAATTCTGCACTAAACCCCAGAGGGCAATGCTGACCACAACCAGCATCATCCCAGATATACATGTGCTTTTATAAGCTACGGAGCGAGTCAAGCAGCACAAAATTGATCTCACGTTCACAGATTCAGGCATTTAACAAACACACATTCAATGCCTGCTAAGTACCTGGCACTATTCTAAACATAGGGGAAATAGAAGAGGACAAGACAAAGTTTATACCAGCACAGGAGGTAGGCAAATCAACCTATCAACCCTAAAACAATAGTGATAAATGCTATGAAAAAAATAAAACAGGAAAAGGCAGGTAAGAATGACGGGAGCTACTCTTTCAGGGAAACCCTCGCTAAGAAGATGGCATTTGAACAGAGATGAAATGGGGAAAATGATTTAACTTGAGCAAGGTCAAGGGACTCAAAATTCATTTAAGGTGTGGTGTGTCTTTGATCTCTAAATTCTGCACTTCTCACACTTTCCCAGAGTTGTCAGAAAAGGCTCATTTGAAATGGTAAGACTCTCAGTTGTATGGAAGAATTGGTCTACTCCTAAAAGCATCTAATTGGGAGAAGCAGGAAATAACAGTAAATCTTAGAGGCTACTGCCGTTTGAAGAAGAATCAGAAACGCAGATAAAGTATCTGTGAAATATAATCCATGATTATGAGGTAAAATAATTTGAGTTGCAAACACTTTTTTACTTATACCAGTGCTTGAGGGGCATTATAATTGCTTAAAAAGAGAACATCTTTATTGTCCATGTGTTTCCCCAGTAGGGATAACATGAATCACTGAGACAATAAATACATCAGAAATCATTAAAAAGATGGAAAAGAATTCTCACATAATATTGTACACTGTTTTTGTTCAAGAGCTCAGCAAGAATAACAGCTGACATGAGGTCTAGAAAGGTTAGTAGTGACTTGTCCAAGGTAATTCAGATTAACACAATATTTCTTACATGTTAGGTAAATACAACGTCTCTCTTTTAAGGCCACAGCAAGACTCAAGTGTAAAAATGATTGAATTGTCCAGTCCAAGTGATCATCAACGGAACAATCTTTACCTCAAAAAATCTATTCCTTAAATGAAACTCACCAATCCTTTGTAAACCCTTTTAAGGTCACAATATGTTTTTCTAAGATAATCCACTTGAAAATGGGCTTTACTCCTTATATTGGTTATGGTCAGAGAATGGGAATGAAGAGCATTCCGCTTTTCTACTCTCCAAAGGTAAATGTAGAGACAGGACTTCAAAAAACATTTAACCAAGGACACCTGCCCCTTTAAATGCATTCCTTAAAAAATTTCCAACTCTTTACTTTACTGTGAAGGGCGTTTCTCTTTGCAGACAGGCTGACAAGCAGCCAAGTAGAAATATTAAGATGGTTCCACAAAGTCCATATGGGAATCAATGACATCAATGATCCCCAAGAGAAGCAAAGGCATTTGCCAAATAAATCAGCTTCCTCGGGAGTGAAAATAAGGACAGGCAATATGATAGTCTCCATTCATAGTGGTGTCCCCATTTTTGTCTCTTTAAGCACATTCAGCCCTCCAAATGAGGAAGTGACCAACTTCCAAAATAAAAGACGACTTTAAAAAGAAGCAATGAAATGATATACTATAGGATGAATGTAAAACTAATGTTCTTCCATGTAAACTATCACATAATTCACAATAAAACATTTACCAAAAAGGACTAGCAAAGATAAGTAGTTCAAATATAAATCTAATTAAAAATAACTGATGAGAATTTAAAAAAAAAAGAAGCAAAATGTATCATAAAATCAATGATTTTATGACAATGATATTGGGTCTTTTTTCTTTCTTTCTTTCTCAAGAATCTATCTTGTAATATCTATTCCTCAAATTAGGTTCATATGCCAACCTAAACTAGCCAGAGTCCTAGATTTTTAAAAGACTGTGGGGTAACTTGTAAAGTGATTTTCCCCCCAGATAGAATTTGCATTTCCCCCAAATAGAAACACACCAAGGATTTGCATTAGCGTCCAATGACACTTCTTCCCCCAAAGAGCTACTGTACCAAGATGTTTGCTGCCTTTCCAAAATCCCCTGCTTCTTTATAGCTCAGAAATATGATGCAGCACACTCAAGAAACATTAACATTTTAAAAATAAACAAAAACGTCAAACAAAATGTATTGCTCATCAATTTGTTTTCAGTTTAACAGTAATTCTAACATCTGTATTAAAGAACAAAGAAACTGCAATTTAAAATCAATACATAATCATGTTTTATTTCTCTTATGTGCATGGTGGGCAAATGCCACATAAACTGAGAATGTGCTTTGAAATTTATAAGGAATGGTGCCAGAGTACCCCAGTGGCTATGTTATACCTTCGTCAACAGTTGAATACTTCTAAAGGTTGCACTAACCCTTTCAAATCATTAATCAATGGTTTACAGTGAGGGTCTTCCTAGGGTTGCTCAGCTCTGGTCAGAAATACAGTGGTTGTGGGAGGTACCCGGGTGAAGATGAGGAGTTAAGCATGTGAACTGTAGTTATTGTTAAGTGTCTTTGAGTTGGTTCCAACCCATAAAGACCCTGTATAGGATTTCCAAGGAGCACACTTGGTGAACTTGAACCACCAACCTTACATGTTCAAACTGACTTAGGTGGGCACTAAAGTTGGGTCAGACACCCATCAGGTATCTAAGGCTCACATCACTGAAACTCTGCTTCTTCATTTTCCTATCATTAACTCGCCAAATAAACATTATGAAGAAATAGATTTCTAAATAGACTTCCCCACAAACTTTCTGAAGCACCCTTGTATTTAGGGTCTTTTCAAGACATTATTTGGATCTAAATACAGGTCCACCGCCAAATTGGGGGAAAAAAGCAATTAAAAAATTATAATGCTGTATGAGTATAATATAGCTAATCAGATATTATTAATTATATAAACACCCAGAGTTAAATCCTAAAGAATCCAAAATTCAATAAACAAAACGTTGAATCAGTTGTTCTGAGAGATTCAAGGATCAAATTCTAGACACTTACGTTGTGAACAGTCACTGCCAATCCAACCTGGGAAACACTGGCAAGATCTATCAATGGGATTGCAGGTTCCATTGTTGGTGCAGGTGCAAATTCCTGCACAATTTTTCCCAAATCTGCCACTGGGACACACTGTGAATAAACTAGAGATTAATTACTCACAATCACATCCCATCTTACAGAACCTAAGACTCTAAAGACAGAAGGGACTTGGAAGGTCCCCAACCCAGCTGCTGATCTACTTGCCTCAGCACACCGGCATCCTTCATCTTGAATGGGCTCACTTTTGCAAATGTGTAAAGCCAAAGACCCTTATTAAAGCATCACAAATCATGAGACATCCTTACATTTCTAGCAATCTGACATCCTGGCTTCTCACTCAGGGAGTAAACATGCCTCTTCATATTGATTTTTCATTGGAGAATGTTTCCAATGAAAACTGAAAACTTGCACAGCTTAGAGAATAAAGACCTTTTGTTGGAGTGGTAAGCCAGCTTTTCTAAAGCTCAAAGTCATATTTTCAGAAGCTGCAGACACAGCACAACAGAAATTAGTGAGAGCCGGTCACTGAGAGCTCTGGGAAGTCTGAGGCAGACTCTATGGGGCTTGCTCATCCTCACCCATCTCCCCAAACTCATGTGCACCTCACCTTCATTGCAGAGAGCCCCAGTGAAGCCAGGCAAACAGTCACACAAGCCTGTGATATGGTGGCAGGGCCCACTGCTGTGCACACACTGAGGGCATGTCTGGCTGCAGCGATGCCCATAAACACCAGGGGAACAAACTGGAAAAGAATAGAAATCCAGTTATCCTTCCTGAAGTGCATTTCTTTCACATTCCCTATTGGGGTCTATTCAAAGTTTCCAGTGAGGCCTTCAATAGTTACATGTGAAAATTAACTGAAAAGAAAGATACTCAGAATTAAAATGTTCCAAGTATAAAATAACAATCACAAAAGAAACAAGGGAACCCTTTAGTAATGAAAAGACACCACTACATTGTGAATTCCTTGAGAACAAGTAAGTGCCTTTTTATTTCCCAGTTATGTCCCTAATTATCTCTAGGCTTGGCATAGATCAGGGGTTGGTTCAAAACAATATTGCTGAACAAATACATGAACGAATGAAAAACATTGTAAATAGTAACAAGTCCCAAATAGGAACTCTCGGACTATTTATTGAGCCTTCCTTTAAGAGTCTTTCCTGGCAAAAAATAGATCTACAGTCAGCGTTAACAGAGTTTTCCTGCTCAAAATGGCCCAGGTTAATGATGGCGATTCATCTTACATTTAATAAAAGATTTAGTAAAATCTGGTGGGTCATTTCATAACTCAAAAATTCTACTGAACAATGTCAACAGCTTCTACTTTTAACACTGCAGTCCTTTTTTGCCCCCATAGCACTGACTTTGAGACTCTTAGCAGGACCTGTAATTTGCCCCAAGGTTTGGCTGATGTTGACTTCTGGTAATTGAGGTAAGGCCAATGCCAAATTACTAAATAGAATACTTACGGGTCACTGGGTTTCTAGAACACCATTTGCAAGATTTAAGGAAGGACCAAAAAACATATTCTGATGGTGCCAATGGGGCAATGAAATCATTAATGAGAAGACTTGGTTAAAACCCCATCTGTCATATCACTGCTGAAGGTTAGATAAAGAATAAAGCTCATGGAGAGGTGCTATTGAGGTCAATTCTACAAAGGACAGGTGACCTATGACACTCCACTTTGTCCTCAATTGAAACAGAACATTACCATAGACGGCGTGATAGAACGGAGTTAATTCTGCATATGGCTCCCAGAGAAAGGGAAAGGGAAATGAGCGTCATGTAATGAGACACTTACTTCTCTGACAAGTAGTGCCTCTGAACCCTGGTGCACACTCACAGGTACCCTCGTCAGGGGAACACGAAGCTCCATTTTTGCAATAGCAGGGTTGGGAGCAATTGGGTCCCCAGCGTCCCTCGGCACACACGCTGTCACAGTGGACACCTGAAACAATACATGTGGAATAAGCCCCAGTGGGCACTTTGAGGATTCAAAGCCAGAAGCAATAACTAAGCTTACAGTATTAAATCTTGAGTTATAGGGTAGCAATGAGTGGAAGTGGGAAAAGGTTTAAAATCCAGTTGTCATTTCATGAAGACTAACAAACAACATCATCTACCCACAATGATGTTTGATGGAGTTAAGAAAGAGAGAAAAAATAGGTTTGTTAGATTGATTCTTCTTCTTTAGGAGGAAGGCACAGAGGGCGTTTTGCCTATTAAATGTAAAATTTATTAAACATTTATCAAAACACTGTCTCATGTAGCTCTTAGTGACTTCTCCACCCCTCTAGTCTTTGTCTTTACATTATTGTTCTTGTTAAGTGCCGTTGAGTTAGTTCTGACTCATAGTGACCCTGCATAGGGTTTCCAAGAAGCAGTTGGTGGGTTTGAACCATGAACCTTGCAGTTAGCAGTCCAGTGCTGATCCTACAGCACCACATCAGAATGTTCAAAGTGTAAACAAGCAAAAGGTGATTAAATTATTCTACATAAATAAAACTTTTTCTGGAGAAGAAAAAAAATTTAATCTTAAAACATTTTGATGATACAAGGGGGCTTCAAAAAATTCATGAAAAAAATGGAATGAAAAGATAATGGATTTTTTCCAGAAACTTTTTGAAGCTCCCTTGTATATTGTACAGGATAAAAACATATGTTAACATATGCCACTAAATTCCTCTTTAAAAATTTAATCTATCATTGGGCAGATACAGGCAAAATATCACAACCGACACAGACTAAGCTAATATTACTATAATGTTATGTGTAGGTGTTTAGCTCATCTTCGAAATGGAGATATTTTTTAATTAGCCATGAGTGAATAAACAGATGCACAAAAAATATAAAGAGAATCTAGGGTTGCAAAAAATGAAAATAAAGCCAGGCTTTGTTTGAGGTAAATCGAAGTCTCTTTGTTAACTCTGTATTTGAAATTCAATGAGAGCCTCTATCTTGTAAGAATTAATTCCTCACCACCCAAAGAAATACTCTCTTCATTGAAAGGTAATAAGAGTGAGTTATAATGGTGGTGAACTGGTGACTGCTGGCCTTAGACTAAATGAAAACATGGTAAGAACAAACATACACACACTCAAGGATTCCACAACACAACTGACACCCAGCATCAAGGATGCTGGGAACACCATGTTTTGTATTACGGTTCCTGCTTCTAAATCAATTAGGAAAAAAAAAAAGTTACCATGGTTTTAACACAGAAGCAACCCCAAACCATAACGTGGACATTGCTAATTGGTGCACAACCATTCCTACTGAACCGTAACTTCCACTTTTTACTGCTCCTTTTTCTCCTTCTGAAACTCTCCCACATGGTAAAGATCCTTAAGTAGGCATGAAAGCATGCATACCTCATTGTGTCTGACTCACACAGACAATGAACTGTTATTTCAGCTTGGACCACTGGCTAAAGAAAGGAGATCAAGCCTGTAATGAAGCCAATGGAGGTTTAAATGTTCTCCATAGAATAAAACAAGGAATTTGAGCTTACAATATTTTGTGTGCATTTTCTCCCCCTTGAGTTTACAAAATAGATATATTATATTTTTCTTTAAAATTTTCTTTTGAAAACTGAGAATTTCAAATTCTAAACTCCCTAAGTATGATTATATTAGCCACAGAGTCTTATCTGGTGTTTTTACCCACTATACTACTGGCGCAGTGCTGTAGATTAAACACTGGACTACGAACTACAAGGTCAGCAATTCAAAAATGCCAGCTGCTTTTTGAAAACCCTATACAGGGTCACTATGAGTCAGAATTGACTTGCTGGCACTTTACAACAACAACACTATTCCTAGGCCACTAGATCCCCATCTGTTTGTTGGTGTGTCATACTATGGTGCCTTAAGTGTTGCTATGATACTAGAAGCTATGCCACTGATATTTCAAATACCAGCAGAGTCACCCATGGTGGACAGCTGTTAGTGGAACTTGCAGACTAAGATGGACTAGGAAAAAGAAATGTCTGGTGGTCTACTGATGAAAATTAACCAATGAGAATCCTATGGATCACAGATCATTATCTGAGCTTTTGACTCACTTATTTTGGATCCATCCTTAGAAGGAACTGTTCACTGCATAAAGACATCATGTTTGGTCAAGTGGAGTGGCAGCAAGAGTGAAGGGAACCTTTGATTGACACAAAAACTTTAACAATGGACTCAAACATTCCAATGGTCATGATGATGTCACAGGACCAGGCAATATTTTGTTGTTACACATGGGTCACCATGAATTGGAACTGACTTGATAGCAACTAGCAATAATACTAGACAGAAGCATTAAACATTATTGAGCAGAAACCTGATCTGAGAGTATTAAGGAGAGTAACCTACAACAGGCTTCACTTTGTATTCAAATTCAGATCCGGAGTCCTGGGATGCAGAATGAGGACTCCTTTTAAATAGCAGCCAAGAGGAGACTCTGGCCACCCTGGGCATTTTGATCTGGAGCCATTCAAGCAAATGCCAGTCAAGACTTGGAAGATACAGAGGTTGACTAATTATCTGAATAATCTAATCATCATCCTAAAAATTTGTTCTGATTTTTGACACTCTTTTGTGGGGTAAGGGCTTAGCAGGGGCAAGATCGCTATTTATGAGTTTATCTGCTCCTTGCCAAATTTCTTCTTCACCTTAGACTTGATAAATGCAGTTAAGATGGAATGGAGCACACTTTAGGTCGCAAAGCATACTCTGCTTTCTTACATTATAGGTTGTAATGATTTATGTATGACTTAGTACATTCTCAATCAAAGCATATTAAGAACAATGACACCAGGAGAGATTGGCAAATCTGAATAAAGGGATCCTTCATTTCCTATCCAATTTCTCTTACCTTAACAGTTTGTCCTGCTGGTTAGCATAGCCATCAGTCATCATCAACCTTATCAAGGTAATTTTGATATAAGTAATAAGACCTATGATACAGCAAGGGGATGCATTGCAAAGAAAAACTTGTTTTTAATTTCCAGAAAATCATAAGAAATTCTAGTGGTCATCTGTCAAACCTCCTTTCTCCAATTTTGTAAGCATATTTCAACAGAACCAAGATTACTTCTAAACAAATAACTTCTATTTAAGGGTTGCAGAGAAGTCTTATCTTTGAATGAAAATGATAAAATTTCCACTCACCACCCAGCCACCACCAAAGGGAGAGCTTTTCTTTTTCTCTATCATCAATAAAAATGAGTCGTCATTTTGTGGACATTAATGTTTGACTTATTTGAAGACAAATATAAATTATGTCTTGGCCAGGGGATAACTCTAGATAAAAGTAGAAAGCTTTCTTGGAAAGCTTTCTTTTTCTTGCTGTGCTCTCTTCTATTGCTACGCTTCCTCTTTCAGATACTTTGTGTCTGTCTTCCTCTTATCTTCCCCTTCGTCTTATAGTCAGCACAGGATGATACCTTCTCTTGAGAATATGAATATTTTAATAGAGTAGCATACATATGTTTTAAGAGTCTAAGGAAAAAAATCTCTAATTGTGGAATTTCAGACAGTGATATTCCTGGAAGGAGTACTGAATAAGTGTGTCTCTAGGTCATACTAGGTATATGGCTGCTGATATGATCGTGGTGTAAGGTCAACCCTGAAGTGAAACTTCCTCTAACATAAGGAGTCATAGCTGTTTTAAGCATGTATGTGTGTGTGTGTTTAATCCCGTTTCCATTAATCTCATCCTATTCTTGGCCAACTTCACGAGCTCTGAAAGACATCTTTTGCTTCCTTGTTAGTGAAAAAAAAAAAAAAAAGAATTCAACTCAACAATTTTTAAGTAGAATAGGGATATAATTAAATTTATGTTTTCTAAGAGGGCAGAAGACATTTGATGTAGATGAACTCAGAAGACAGAAGACCCATAGTTAAAAGTTCCAAGTACTGTGGTGGGCTGTCAGCCCTGCTGAAGACTATACTAGGGAAATGTTGTCTAATAGGGATAACTCTAGGGTGACAGGAACACCAAACTCTGTCCTGGTCAGGGAAGGAGATAACTTGGGAAGGTGACCAAGGTTCCAGGCTAATGGAACAGTGGATTCCAAGCTTAGAGTTCTAAAGAAATATATGAATATCCTTCAGCAATTTATATGCATTGGGTTTTGTAATTCCTGAAAGATATATATATCAGGGGCTGAAAGCAGTGGGAGGTGTCTGAGTCACTGGGCAGTGGCCCTGCCATGCAGTGGACTTTGAGCTTCCTCTTGGTGATGTTATTCTTGCTAAGTGTCATCAAGTCAGTTCCTGCTGGCAGCAACCCTGTATAGGGTTTCCAAGGAGCAGCTGGTGAGTTTGAACTACCAACACTTTTAGTTAGATTATGTTGTGCAAATTGATCTTGATGCTTCCCAAGAGTACAGTCCTGAGGTCCCAGGCCCAGCAACTCTCTAGGTATTTGGTTATGGCTAAGAAGTTTTCATAATTTTGTCCGCTGCTCTCTGTATGCTCTACTATACTTATGGGTATATTTACAGAATATGTAAATATTGTTGTTTATTGCCAACAAGTTGGTTCCTACTCATAGCAACCCCGTATAGGGTTTCCAAGAAGTAAATGGTGGGTTTGAACTGCCGACCTTAGCATCATACTAGTACTCCATATGTAAATACATATGTACAAATATCTGCTGTCAAGACAAAAGAAGACACTGGGAGGAACACAAGAGTTAAAAGCAGTAGAGGTAAATACTATTAAATACCAATCCTGTAATAACAACCTATAAGTACATGCATGGGGCTCAGGTGTGGTGTTGTGGGTTAGTGCGCCAGACTGCAAAGGCCATTTGAACTGCAAGGTCGGTGGTTCAAGCTCACCAGCTGCTCCTCGGAAACCCTATACAGGGTCGCTATGAGTCAGAATTGACTCGACCGCACTTAACAACAACAACAAGAAGTACATGCATAGGTAGATTTGCAAGCTAAACAAATATGGAAAGGAGAATGGGACTAAACTCTCGAATATATTTAGGTTCGACAGAGGCTATTTCAACATATTTGTTTTGTGTATGTACACTGGTGACCTTTCCCTGGCTGGGGGTAGAAATGTCTACCTTGTTTGATTTTGAGAAAATATACTTTTATGAGATCAGGTCTATGTTTTTTAATGTCAGTCTAGATTTTAATAGAGTGATAGAAGAGTTATGAGACTACTTAAGGAAATTCATTTGGAAAGTTTACCAAAGAATAGCTAAAGACCTTAATACTAATTACTTCAGGAAATAGCTTCCTAAACTATTGGAAGGAAAGAGTAAAATGGGAAGAGAGTATCTTTAAATGTGCAGCAATCCCTGGTTCAATGGAAGCATTTTTTCCCCTGATAAATGTTCTAATGCTGATAAGGAGAGCTGTCAGGGACTGTTTTTGCCAGGGCTTAGGACAAAGAGCTCTTTGATAGCCTTCATAAGTTGCTAGGCAATGGCTGAATGATCGTGATAAACTTCAGCTAAGCAGCTCTAGAGAAAGCTTCGTGCATTTAATGCCTGATGCATTATGCCAGTGGCCTCAATGGGAAATCAGCATTCACTAGGCATTTGTGATTGCATGAATGCAGTGTATAAATCATCTGGGTGTCATTATTTCCCCTCTCACAGATATAACCCAAACTCCTGGTCCAGATTAATTGTTTATACTCCTTATGCTAGTATTGCAATATTTAGGGAGTGGATGAAGGCAAATAAATGATTCTGATTCAATGTTTTCGTCCTGGGTAACAAATTATTAAGCATATATTAGAGGAAAGAGAAAGATTTATTAGTAATAATTGGATACGATGATTATAGGAGAGAAGAGTTCATCATAATGTCCTAACACTTTTTCTGCTTTTCTAATCTTCTACCCAACAAAGAGGCTTCATACTGTTGTGTACAAACTCAAATCAGTGGTGTATCCATGTCTGTTTTGGGTGTCTACCATGACAGGATGTGAGCTTGTGCAGTTTGGGATCTGGCATCACTTTTTCTTGGTGTTCCCAGTATCCGCACATTATGATCGCACAGAAGGAGACACTCAATAAATAGTTGTTAAATGAAATCTTTCTGTTTGAATGTATGAATTTTGTTGTTGTTAGGTGTCTTAGAGTCCATTCTGACTTATAGTTTCCTTATGCACAACAGAACCGAACACTGCATGGTCCTGCGCCATCCTCACAATTGTTACACTGAGCCCACTGATGCTACCACTGTGCCAATCCATCTCATTGGGGGGGGGGGGGGGTCTCTCTCTTTTTTTTTTTTTTGCTGACCCCTCTACATTACCAAGCATGAGGTCCTTCTCCAGGGACTGGTATCTCCTGCTAACATGTCTGAAGTATGTGACATGAAGTCTGGTCATCCTAGCTTCTGAAGAGCATAATAGCTGTCTATGGATTTTAGAGGTCTACAAAGAATGAGTCTGCTTTAAACAAATCTTCATACGTCATGCAAATCAGAGATGTTTGCATTTGCAGCTGCAAAATAAATAAATAAATAAATATCAGAGAGTATGGCCTATTTTAGTCCAGTCACTAATAAAAGCAAAAAGAACAGACTCTAGGCTGATTGAGAGATCTGGTAATTTTTAGGTCTTTTTCTGCAACTTTCTTTTCAGGAAACAAGCCCCACCTCCATTCTCACTTTAGAGGCCCAACAAGCTGCTGTCATCTGACGCCCTTCCCCCAAGACCACACAGACAGACAGACACATATGTGCTTACGTCAAGTATGCACTGTATATTTCTCAAAACTCCAAAGTGTCAGCTGAGTTATTTGCATTTATAGATGATGCAGCAATTAAATGTTAATTAAGCTCATTTGCTCTAAAGTATTACCTCCCTTTTATAAGGGTGGATTACCCAATAAGCAAAATAAGTACAGGCTTACTTGTGTTTAATTACTAATCTGTAATGTGAAACTGTTCACCTCAGATTAATAAGTAAGCACAAGTAAGTCTGTGCTTATCATGCTTACTGGGTACTCAGTCCCTGTCAGTAACTGTAAATTGGAAAAGAGGCTTTGATTCTATAGGAAGGTGCTCTTGGGCTGGGAGACCGACAGATGACAGCCATACTTGTAAGCAGAACCTTTGATGTGATGAAAAACCATGAAATTGTTCACTACTGATTAGTAAATAGGCATAAGTAAGCCTGTGCTTACCTTCCTCACTAGCTGTCACATGACAAAAAGGAAAGCATGTATCCCCTCATTATAATAATTGAGGCATCAGTAAGCCCAAAGAGAAATCACCTTGGAGTGGAGCAGTCCCTGAAATAGCAGTTCAATTAGCTGGTAAAATCCCATCTGTCTCTGGTAGCTTGGGAAGAAGGACTGTACCTTTTGGAATAGGGTTGGGGCAACACCTGGACTAAATCTGCCTGCTGGGAAAAATGGAGAAACACAACTCTTCTCATAGATGTGCCTGCACACCTCCTTCCAATGCGCCACTTCCCGGTCAGACTCAGGTAGGCACCTCACCTTTCCTCGTACTCTCCTTTACCTTCCTTACTTTCACGCCATGCCTAATATTCCATCTTCCTTCTCCAAGACACATAGAGGTATATTTGGCATTCTAATCTAGTTTTCATGAGCTTAGTATTTAACTTTCTAAATTTTAATATCAATGCATTCTGAAGCCTCTTCTATTCTTACGCCAATGGCAATAATGCATTTGTCAAAGAAACATTCCACTGGTTCCCACCCTCTTCAGTGACTAGGGAAACAAGGCATAGCTGAGGCCAGTCTACAAATTTCTGTCACCCATAAAACACCAGAATAAGTTTAACATTGAAAACCAAGTAAGGTTGTGCCCTACCACTCATCTGTCAGTTTGCTGTACTGGGGTGGCTTGTGTGTTACTGTGATTCTCAAAGCTATGCCATTGGTATTTTAAAAACCAGTAGGGTCACCCATGGTAGACAGGTTTCAGCTGAGCTTCCAGACAAAGACAGACTAGGAAGAAGAAGAAATGAACTACTTCTGAATATTTATTCACTGAAAACCTTAAGAATAGCAGTGGAACACTATCAGCACCAGTATACTAAATATTGAAAACTGATGACGAGCACAAGAATGATGTCAAAGACAGTGTAAGAAAATGAGCCCCTCAGGTTGGAAGACACTCAAAATATGACTGGAGAAGAGCTGCCTCCTACAAGTAGAGGTGATGGTGATGATGTGAATGGAGAAAAGCCATCTGGACCTTCATTTGCTGAAGGGACACAACTAAAACTGAAGAGAAACAGCTGTAAACATCCATTAATAATCAAAACATGGAATGTATGAAGTATGAAACTGGAAATTGTCAAAAATAAAATGGAACACATAAACATCAATATCCTAGGCACTAGTGAGTTGAAATGGACTGGTATTGGCCATTTAGAATCTAAAAGAACACATGAATCACTATGCTGAAAATGACAAATTGAAGAGGAATGGCGTAGCATTCATCATCAAAAAGAAAGTATGAAGATCTGTCTTGAAATACAATACTGTCTGTGATAGGCTAATATCCCTAAGACTACAAGGAAGACCAGTTAATACCACTATTATTCAAATTTACACATCAACCACTAAAGACAGTGATAATGAAGTTGAAGAATTCTACCAACTTCTTCAATTGAGCAAACATTCATTCATGTGTTTTTCAGATTCAAGATACACTGATAATTACTGTGTTTGGAATGCAAAGGTTGAAAACAAAGAGGAAGGATCAGTCATTGGAAAACATGGCCTTGGTGACAGAAATGATGCTGGAGATACCATGAGAGAATTTTG